>NW_007735560.1:59507-62765 GCF_000696425.1 Galeopterus variegatus
TGTGGGTGAATTTAAATTTTTATTGAAACATATTGATTGTATGTATTTATGGAGTACACAGTTATATTTCAATATGTGCATATAGTGTGTATTGATCTAATCTGGTAATTAGCATATTCATCACTGCAAACCTTCATCACTTCATTGTGATGTGGACATTTGACCTCCTCTCTTCTAGTTGTTTCATAACCTGTGTTAAACCATTGCTATTAAACATTCTTGGGTCAACTGCATAGCAATAGAATTTATTTTTCCTTTCTAGCTGTAATTTTGTGTCCATTAACCAGCCTCTCACTTTCCTCCCTCCTCCCTGCCCTTTCCCACCTCCAGTAACCACAGTTCCTCCCTCTCCTTTTACCAGTTCAATGTATTATTTATTTGTTTGTTTCTTTGTTTGTTTTTAGCTCCTACATATGAGTGAGATCATGTGGCATTTCTCTTTCTGTGCCTGGCTTATTTCACTTAATTTTCTCCAAGCCCATCTGTGCTGCTGCAAACGGCAGATTTTCATTCTTTTTTAAGGCTGAGTAGTATTCCCTTGAGTCTATATACCACATTGTCTCTCTTTTAATTGAGAGGTAATTGATTATTCATATGTGTAGGATACAAAGTTGAATATCAATACCTGTGCACAATATGTGATGAGTAAATCAGGATAATTAACATATTCATCATTACAAAATTTCATCATTCTTCGTGACCCTTAACCAACTTATCGCTAAGGCCCCTTCCCCTCTCCCTTTCCCACCTTGAGCAACGACATTTCTTTTCTCTCCTTTTGAAAGTTCAGCATATTATTGTGATTGGTGTTTCTGTCTTTGTTTCTTACTTATTTATTTGTTTGTTTGTTCGTTTCTTACCTCCAATTTATGAGTGAGGTATTTCTCTTTCTGTGTCTGGCTTATTTCACTTAACATGATTTTCTTCAAGTTCATCCATATTTCTGCAAATGACAGAATTTTAATCATTTTTATGGCTGAGTGTATATATAATTCCATGGTGTATATATAGCACAGTTGCCTTATCCAGTCATCTGTCAATGGACGTTTCAGTTGGTTCCCCCTTCCTTTTTTGGGTAGACAGAGCAGGCTTTTGTTGAGGCTTTTTTGACCCCTGCACCTGTTGGCCTTTTCATTTGCTAGCTTTTAAAGCTCCATTTCTGAGATATGTGAGGCATAAGGAAAACCCAAGGAACACACCACTTTGTTGTTCCTTGGACGCCAAGGTCTTCACCAGCCTGCCTTTCTCTCTCCACTGTTCAGTCTTCTTATGCTTGTTTTACATATATTGTTCTGAGTGTTTAGTTGTACTTAGCAGGAGAAATGGGGGAAAACACATTTACTCCATCTTCCCAGAAGTGGAAGTTGAATCCCTACGGAGAATTTTTCAACAGTGATAAGACTGAATAAAAGCCAGCCTTGACTTTGGTCACCACCATATCTCGGTATGTCTACATAATTAAAGTGAAAAAATACTCTCCCCACAAATCTCTTATCTTTAATCTTTTAAGAAGTTGCTTTACTCTGCAGAGAATATAATTTTAAAATAGGGTTTTGTTTAGATATTTTTGACATTGACATTCAATGAATTTCCCAAAGTGTCTAATTTGAAAATTTTACATATCTATACACCAGGAAAACCATCACCGCGGTCAAGATAGTAAACATATGCATTACCCTTAAAAGGTTCCTCCTATCCCTTTATAATTCCTCCTTCCAGCCCCTTCCTGTATCACCAGTCCCAAGCAACTATTGATCTGCCTGTCATGGTAGATTAGCTTGAATATTGAAAAGGTTTATATGAATACTTGAGAGGGAGATGGTTGCAGTGTATTCTAGGTATATGATTAACTTTTTAAGAAACTGTCAAGTTGTTTTGAAAAGGTGTCATTTTATAATCTCACCAGGTATGCATGAAAGTTTCAGTATTTTGCATGCTTGCCAACCTTTAGATGGGATGATTCCTTGAATATCAGCCAGTCTAATAGTGTATAGAATTCTCATTGTGATTTCGATTTTAATTTTCCTAATAATTAGTGATCTTGAGTTTATTAATGTGACTATTTCCCAGCTTAGTCCTACATAATTCTTATTTTCTAAAGCTATTTTAAATGACACTGTTGTCTATTTTAATATCCAACTGTTCATTGCAAGTTTATAAAACTACAATTAATTTTTGTGTATTGATCTTGTGTTCTTCAGCTTTGCTAAACTCAATCATTAGTTCTAGGAGCATTTTTTTAGATAGGTACAGCTTTTTGCATAGACTAACTTGTGGCCTGTGAAAAATAGTTTTAGTTCTACTTTTCCAATCTGGAGACCTAATTTTTTCCTTGTTGCACTGAACAGAATCCCAAGTAAAATACTGAGCAATCCCCCTCCCGGTATCATGAATTTATTATTCTTGGATAATAGTTTCCTGCATGCAAACATCCACCACAACTTCTGGCATGTAAATATCTGCTTCACTCCCACACACACACACTGTTAAAACCCAAGTCTTGGTACTACATCTATGGAGATAAGTAGATCCCCCAGATTTGAAACAAGACTAGGATACGCAGAAGAGCGAGTTTATTCACCGAGTCTGCCAGCCTGAAGGCAGTGATTTCAGACTGGAAAACAAAACTGAGGGTCCTCTGTGGACAATGGGAAAAGCGAGTGGGATGGAAAAGTTTCCTGGTGGCAGCCAGGAAGGAAGTGCATGGTCTTCAGGGTACATAAGAGAAATTTTTAGGAAGGTAGTAGGATGATTCATATCTCCACATAGACTTAAGCGTGGCCACGTTACTGTGGGTGGACTGTAGGTAGGACATACAAAATCCAGGTAATGGTGAAGGGTGGGAGAGAACAGAATGAGCCACTGAATCAGGTGGCCCTGGGGAAGGGCTTGGAGAAGACACCCTCTCCTTGCCATGTGATCCCCCAGAATTGAACTATGAGGAGTGTGGCAGGTCTGTTCAGAAGGCTCTGTCTGTTGCTAAGAAAACACCCCATTTTCCAACCAGGGCACCTTGGCCTCCCCCCACTCCCAGAGGAGTCAGGATGGGGCACTGTGATGTCTGAGCCACCCCTGCCAGGACAGGGCTAGACAGGCTGGGGGACTGGCTTACTGACCAAATGAAGCACAGGCTGTGGCTGCTCATTGTCCTGCACAGGGCGTTTATAGGGAGGCCAGGGGCCCTGGGACAGACCACTGGGCAGTGCTGACATGGTAAAGGAGACCAGGAAACCACAGCTCACCGGAAACACCAAATCG
>NW_007735560.1:63671-67519 GCF_000696425.1 Galeopterus variegatus
CGGTAGGATGATTCATATCTCCACCTAGATTTAAGTGTGGCCACATTACTGTGGGTGGATTGTAGGTAGGACATACAAAATCCAGGTAATGGTGAAGGGTGGGAGAGAACAGAATGAGCCACTGAATCAGGTGGCCCTGGGGAAGGGCTTGGAGAAGACACCCTCTCCTTGCCATGTGATCCCCCAAAATTGAACCATAAGGAGTGTGGCAGGTCTGTTCAGAAGGCTCTGTCTGTTGCTAAGAAAACACCCCATTTTCCAACCAGGGCACTTTGGCCTCCCCCGACTCCCAGAGGAGTCAGGATGGGCCACTGTGATGTCTGAGCCACCCCTGCCAGGACAGGGCTAGACAGGCTGGGGATCTCGCTTGCTGACCAAATGAAGCATAGGCTGTGGCTGCTCATTGTTCTGCGCAGGGTGTTTATAGGGAGGCCAGGGGCCCTGGGACAGACCACGGGGCACTGCTGACATGGTAAAGGAGACCAGGAAACCACAGCTCACCGGAAACACCAAATCGGGGAAGAAGAGGAAGAACCCCTCTCCACCGAAGTCCAGAGGAAAGGGCAAGGTGAGATGACCCCCCAAGCTCCTTCTCGTCTTCCCCTTGACTCCTTTCTCCCAAGACTCCTACCCTGTCCTCGCCTGGTACAACCCCCTCAGCCCACTCGCATTCTCAGGAAGCCCCTGTTCCCATCCCTTCTCCATCGTCTTCCCCAAACCATTGCCCTTCTGTGATCTCCCTGTTGTCCTTACAGGGGCCCAAGACATCCGTGATACTTAAACCATCCGTGAAACTTAAAAGACCCCTTCAAGAGAGTGTAAGGACAGAAGCCACTGCAAAAATTATCACCCCCTCAATTAAACCCCAAAAAGGGAACGGGCCTACACTATTCAGCCACTATCAACAGCTGAATGAGGAACTGCAGTAAAAAGTGTCATAGCAGGTCCCAAAGGACAACGAGATTTGTCCTTGCACTTCGGGTGAAGAGGAGATCCCCGGTCCCAGTGATGACCTGGGTAGCCGCTAAATTAAGAGTGAGACCAGAAACCTTGAAGTTATCTGCCCTGGATTGTGGCAATTGAACCTATGAGGACTTGCCTGAACTTTGGTCCCCCTTGCAGCTGCAGCCCAGCCTCATAATCGGGCCCCTGTAACTTCCAGGCCTCAGCAGGTGGCTCAGCACCCTCCTGTCTCTGCATCTCCGCTTAGTGACCAGGCTGCACATTCAACTCTATGTGGCTCCACTGCCTATGCTAGTCCTGTCTCCCTACCTTGTGCTCGGGTTCAGACAGAACCTCACGTTTGACTGGTTTTGCAACGAAACCTGTGAGGACCAGAACATCCCTGCCCTGCTGCCTCACCACGCCTGACATTTTCTCCTCTTCTCACCGCTTCAAGCAGGCCACTTTAGGGTTCAAATTCCACTCTGGCACTTGCTGCTCCAGGTTGAGGATGAACGACAAGGCCTGATGCAGGAGGAGCAGTTTGGTCTGGGGCTTCTCACCGTTGAGGTGCAGCTGGCACATGCGCCCCAGCTCCTTAAAGGCTTCTTTGGTGTCTCTGATCTCCAGCTGCTCATGGGGGTTACTGGTCAACCGGCGCTCCTTCTCCCACTCAGCCTTCTGCTCTGGGGGCAGAAGGTCAACCTCATCTGGGCTCGTCCGTGTCCGGGGGCCTTCGACTCCTCCTCCTCTGAGCTGTCAGCCACCGACGTGTTCTCCTCGTCCTCCGTCTCCTCCCGCTTGATTGCGCTGGCACCCCTTGCCCAGTCCGTTGTAGGAGGCGGGAGCGCTCAGGGAGGGCGCTGGTCTAGCTGGGGAGGTATTTTTTCTAGTTTTATTGAGTTGTAAGTGACAAATAAAATTGTCTATATTGAAGGTACGGAATGTGGTTTTGATATACATATGTACTATGAAATGATTACCACAATGAAGTTAGCACATCCATCACCGCACACAGTTATTTTTGTGAGTGTGCTGAGAACATGTAAGATCTACTCTTAGGAAATTTCAAGTATACAAAACTGTGTTAACTATTGTTACCAAACTGTTCATTAGATCCCCAAAACTTACACATCTTGTCACTGAAAGGTTGTAGCCTTTAACCAACATCTCCCCATTTTCCCCACACCTGAGCCCCTGGCAACTACCATTCTACACTTGGATTCTATGAGTTTGACTTCTCCTATCTGGCCTTTATTATTTTGAGGTACATTTCTTCTATCCCTATTTTGTTGACAGTTTTTATTGTGAAAGGCTGTTCACATGATTTCAAATGATTTTGATGATGTTCAAATGATTTTCCTGCATCCACTGAGATGGTCATGTGATTGTAATCCGAAACTCTGTTGATGTGGTATATGCCTCTTACTGATTTGCATATGTCGAACCACTCCTGCATCCCAGGGATAAGTCCTACTTCACCATGGTGTATGAACATTTCACTGTGCAGTTCCATTCGGTTTGCTGATATTTGAGGATTTTTCTGTCTATTTTCATCACAGCGATTGGGCTGTAATTTTCTTTTCGTGTAGTGTCCTTGTCTGGTTTTGATGTCAGAGCAATGTCGTATAACTTCGTATAATGTATGCTATACGAAGTTATTACGGTCAGTCTCATTGTGGTCTCCTTTACTTCTGAAGGAGAGCATTGCTGGTTATAGTATTCTTGGTGGGCCATTTCCTTTCTTTTAGTACTTTGAATATACCATCCCACTCTTTCCTGGCCTATAAACTTTCTGTTGAGAAGTCTGCTGTTAGTATGCTAGGGATTCCCTTATAGGTGACTTGACACTTTTCTCTCACTGCTCTCTCCCTCTCCCTCCTTCTTTTTTCTCTCTCTCTCTTTTTTTTTTTGACTTTTGCCAATTTGACCATAATATATTGCAGGAGGACATTTCTTGTTTTCGGTGGGGTTGATCCTGTTTGAGGATCTCTGAGACTCTTGAGTCTGGATGACCATATCTCTCTGAATACTTGTGAAGTTTTCAGCTATCATTTTGTTAAATAGATGTCTAACGACTTTTCCTTCTCCTAGGAATTTATCCATTATATTCTAGGTTATGCAATTTATTGGCATGCAGTTATTCATAGTAATCTCATAGTACTTTGCTTTTCTGTTGTAGCAGTTGTAATGTCTTCTTTTTCATTTATATTTTGGATTGAGTCCTCTCTCTTTTTTGTTGGTTAGCTAAAAGTTTGTCGACTGTTTGTATTTTCAAAAGTCCGATTTTTAGTTCTGTCGAGGTTTTAGATCTTTTTTTCTCTGTATTTTTACTCTAATCTTTATTATTTCCTTCTTCCTGCTAACTTTGGGCTTAGTTTTTTTCTTTTTGTAGTTCCTTCAGGTGCAAAGTTAGGTCATTATTTAAGATCCTCCTTTTTTTTTAAATGTAGGAGTTTATCGGTGTAAACTTTCATCTTTGAAGTACTTTTGCGGAACTCCGTAAGTTTTGGTATGTTGTATTTCCGTTTTAATCTGCTGTAAGATTTTTTTTTTTTTACTTTTTATTTATTTTTTCATGTGGGTTAAGTGAGCCTTTATTAGAATGTTGTAGCAGTTGTGTTTGAAGAAGGCAGGCCTGCAAATTAAGGATTTTAAATTAAACTCCCTAACTGCATCAACAGAAAAACAGGACTGGAGCTGCACTGGAGGACAGAGGGACCCAGTTCTCACATGGACGTACACCTGTGCATGGACACCAGACGCCCTCACTATGCATGGAGCTGGATCAGTTGGCGGTAGACACAGAATGACTTCTGCCTTTCATCGTGGAACTGGTTTTTATTTATTTATTTATTTATTTATTTATTTATTTATTATTTTTTATGAAGGCTATGGGAAGCAGA
>NW_007735560.1:68221-68743 GCF_000696425.1 Galeopterus variegatus
AGCGATGTGGAACTGGTTTTTAAAGAGTGGGAGGGGAAAGAAAAAACAAAAACAAAAAAACCCAAAACTAAAAGAGGACCTGATCCTTCACAAAACATTTCTGCAGACACTAAAGGGGGTGGGGGTGGGGGGAGGAAGTGTGAAAGCGAGCCCTGCCAGCAAGCTCCGCTTTAAGGAGAGGCTCTAGCTAGCTAGACCCAAACAGAAATCCTCAGTCTGGGGGAGCAGCTCACCGCACACCCGGACGGCGCCTCCCAGCCCAGACGCAACTGTGCGAGGTCACCAGAGAGCAACGCAGGCCAGGGTGGCCTAAGACTGTGTCCATCAAAATGAATAGGAAAAGAAAAGGAAAAAAATACAGTAAACCACCACCAGCAGCCGCCAAGCAAAAACCGCACAGCAACCCTCCCCTCCGACTTCCTGGCCAGGCTTCAGGGCGTCGCTGCCGATTCTCTCCTCCTTCCGTTGTGGGCAGCGCGCAGCTTCTGGGATCCCTACTCTCTGGCCGGGTCTGGGTTTCAG
>NW_007735560.1:73060-74381 GCF_000696425.1 Galeopterus variegatus
AAGGTCTACAGCATGATGCTTTGATATACATAGAAATAGTGAAAAGATTACTATAGTAAAAAAAATGAACATATCTCACATCCCCATTGTGTGTGTGCGTGTGTGTGTGGCTAGAGCACCTAAAATCTACTCTTTTAGCAAAACTACCAAGTACAGTAGAATATTAAGTATAGCTCTCATGTTGTACATTAGATCTCTAGACGTTCTCATCCTACATATCTGCTACTTTGTATCAGCTTTGTTATCAGGTTAAAATAGACTGTTATTACTATAATATATTTCACACAAGACACTTGGTAATCACAAATAAAATATTTGTAGAAGTTACATAAGAGAAAAAAACACAACAACACCCCCCCCACACACACAGAAAGGAGGACAGGAAGAGAGAAACAGAGGAGCAAGAGAACTATAAGCGAAGCAGAAAACAGATAACAAAATGATACAGAGTGGCTGAGCAAATAAAAAACAAAAGTCAAGATTCATCTGTATGTTGTTCTCAAGAACTCACTTTAGATTCGCATACATACAGAGGCTAAAAGTGAAGTGAAGGAAAAAAATATTTCATGCAAATAGCAATCAGAAGAAAGCAGGAGTGGCTATACTAGTATTAGACAGAGTAGACTTTAAGTCAAACACCTTCTCTAGCTAAAAAGAAGATTATTATATAATGATAGAAAGGGTCAATTCAACAGGAATACATAAAAATCGTAAATATATATGAACTCAACATCAGAGAATCTAAGTATGTAAAAAAATTGACAAATCTGAATGGAGAAATTAAACAATCCGATAATAGTAGGACTCTTCAACACCACATTTACAATCATGGATAAAATGTCCAGTCAAAAAAATTAATAAAGAAACAGCAAACTTGAACAACACTATAGAACAAATATACCTAACAGACATATATAGAACTTTTCACCCAAGAGCGGCATAGTAAATTAATTCTTCTTAAGCACACTTGAACATTCTCCAGGATATATCACATATTAGGACAAGAAAACAAGCCTTAAGAAACTTTAGAATTCAATTTATACCACATATCTTTTATGACTATAATGGAATAAAACTACAAATCAATAACAGCAAGAAAATGAGAAAGTTTATAAATATGTGGAAACTAAAAAACACACTCTTGAACAACAACTGTGTCAAACATAAAATCAAAGGAAGTTTAAAAAATATCTTGGAAACATAAGAAAATGAATTCACAATTTACTAAAACCTACAGGATGCAAAAAAGCAGTCCTAAGAGGGAAGCTTTTAGCAATAAAAGCCTACATTAAAACAGAAGGAAAATCTCACATAAACTAAC
>NW_007735560.1:75854-76444 GCF_000696425.1 Galeopterus variegatus
TGAAAAGCCCACAGCTAATATCATAATCAATGGGGAAAATCTGTAAGCTTTTCCTCTAAGATTTGGTATGAGGCAAGGATCCCCATTCTCACCACTTCTATTCAGCATAGTACCAGAAGTACTAGCAAGAGCAATCTGACAACAGCAACGAAAAGGCATCCAAATTGGGCAAGAAAAAGTTAAATGGTCTGTTTCCAGATGACATCATTTCATATGTACAAAACCCAAAATAGTCCATGAAAAAAATGTTAGAACTAACAAATTCAGTTATGTTGCAGGATAAAAAAATCAACATTTAACCTTTGAGTCCCTGCTGATATTGATAATAAATTTCCACTGACTGTATTTACAATATTCAAATTTGTGTATTAGTAAAATTGTTGGCTGTTTGTTTTAGGTTTACTATTTCTATTACCTACCTGAGCTTGCCCCAAAGGGGATCGGAACATGCTATTCTAACATATGCCATAAGGATTAATTTGAGCTAAAGGCATTTGAGACTCAACAGATGCAGGAAATGTTCTATCCCCTTTTAGGCTTTTTCTGCCTTAAAGGCAAGACATGGGTTGCCCTTTAAGGAAGTTGCCCCT
>NW_007735561.1:0-1270 GCF_000696425.1 Galeopterus variegatus
TGTATGTGGGATCCATACCATCGGCGGGAGCGCCACCGCGCCCCCCAGCGGCACACTGTAGCAGGGCACCACCGGGCCGGCCCATGCATTTCTAATATCTCTTTTTGGGTGTTTGTTCACTTTGGCAGGGAGTTTCACTTGAGTCTTGGACCTCTGCGGGAAGTCTGCTCTCTGGTCAGTTTGAATTCTACTAAGTTTCTGGATACCACCCTGCCGGTCCCGTACGGTATGTGTGTTCTGCACCTCGCTATCGGGGCGTTTTCCCACTCTGTGTGCACTAGGTGGGGCTGTTGAGCCTTGCAAAGGGGTCCCGCAGGGTGTGTAATTATTATTATTATTTTTCTTTCCAAGACTCTGCCTCCTTTTCCCGGACCCCTCCCCACTCTGTGCTCTCAGAACAGGGCTGAGGCGTGTCTTCTGCAAACCTCGTCTTTCAGCTGAGACATCAAAGCTGAGCCAGGAAGAGTTTCAGGTGTCTAGTCTCTCCAACTGCAGGGTGTGAGCTCCTCGGGGGAGGGTCCCACAGCACACAGTTCGTCTTTGACTCCCCCCAGCACGGGTCGACCTGGGCACCCTCCAGGAGAGCTCTCCGGCAGCTTCAATGTTGCTCCAGAGCACTCTGGGCTCCCCTCTCCCAACCAGAAATCAGTTAGGGGTTCTTCCAAACTGAGGCCCACAGAGATGGTATCTGCCTCCTGAAAACAGGGAGTTTACCTGGGGCCGAAGCCCAGGGTGTGGTGGAGAGACGATCTGGGCGGGCTCCTCTTCCCTGCCCTCCCGATGCTGGCCGAGGGCTCCCCATGCTACCAGCTCCGTCAGAGATCCACGGGGAGAGTGGGATTGTAGGCCGGTCCACAGGCTCCGGGGGGCCCTGCGTTGAGGTACGCAAGTGGCACATCTCAGTGAGGAGCCGCGCCAAGCAAATTATTTCGATGAATAACTTCTTCAGTTCGGCAAGTTCTGCTACATTTTTTTTATGATAGTGATTTCCTTGTACATTTCCTCTTTCAGGTCCTGTATGTTTTTCCTGGTTTCATCATGCTGTCTAGCTGTGTTTTCTTGTATCTCATTCAGTCTCTTTAGGATTATCACTTGAAATTCCCTGTCATTCATTTCAAGAGCTTCTTATTCTATAGGATCTGGAGTTTGAGATTTATTAACTTTTGGTGGTGTACTTTCTTGGTTTTTTGCATTTCTGGTATCACTTTTTGGGTGTTTGTTCTTTTTAGCAGGGAGTTTCACTCGGGTCTTGGACCTCTGCGGGAAGTCT
>NW_007735561.1:1575-18049 GCF_000696425.1 Galeopterus variegatus
CGTCACAGATCTGCAGGGGGAGTGGGATTGTAGGCCGGTCCACAGGCTCCGGGGGGCCCTGCGTCGAGGTACGCAAGTGGCACATCTCAGTGAGGAGCCGCGCCAAGCAAAGATGGCTGGCCTGCCTGATCTAAGCCGGCCGTCTCCACCCCCACCCAAGAAAATGGAGGCAGCACTGTTGCGGGCACCTAGCCTGGTGTGGTAGGCGGGAGCCAGGCGGGAGGGGACCAGTCAGGCTTCTGCCCCGCAAGTGGGGCTGGACTGGGGGTGACTCACAGAGCTCACAGAGTTGGGCCCGTCCGGCGCCTTCCACTCCATTTCTGTGTCATCTCTGCTGGCTTACTTGGGCTTTGTTGTCTCGGGCTGCTCACTCGAACCTGCAGCACGGCTTGGGCGCTCTCAGGAATCTTCTTTTGTGACGGCCCTAAAGCCTCGAACCTGTAGTTGCTTGTTTGTCATTGTAGGTTAGTTGTTCAAAGATTTATTCGTTTTTTGTTGCTCTTGGAAAGTCAAAGTGAGTTAGTTTTCTAATATTTTTCTTTCTTTTTCTCTACTTGCCTGGAAATAACGTACTTTTTCTTTTTTTTTTTAAGCTACCTTTAAAATGCTCACTTTTAAAGTTTATCAATAATTCTATATTCCTCCTAACAACTCTCACTATCCTCATCCCTTTTCATGTGTTATTAATTTTCAGTATTTTCCAACCATTTTTCCCACTTCAAATTAGTCATTAATATCATTTTTGTTATTGATTTATGTAATCATTATTGCTTATCTATTTACCTAGTGTTTTCTAGTTACTGTTTTTATACCTCAATTTGTTCTTCTAGGTGCAATTTAATCTTTCAGAGAGTATATCTTTTGGGTGTTAATTTAATGATTGCTGTGGGTGGTAAACACACCTGTTTTTTTGACTATTATACCATTTTTATACAGGTTGACAGTTATCTGCTCTTAGCACTCTGATTATGGTCTTCTGGCTTCTATGTTTGCTGTAGAGAATTCTGCTATCAATCGAATTGTTATTCCTTTGAAATAATCAGTCTTTTTTTCTTGGGCTGCTCTTTTGGTCTTTCATTTTCTCTTTCATGTTACACAGTTACACTTTAATGTGTCTACACGTAGATTCGTTATTAATTATCTGCTTGAGATTTGTTGGGCTTTCTGAATCTGAAGGTCCAATTGTCTATTGATTCTGCAAAACTGTCAGTCATTATCTTTTTAAAATGCTAATTTTCCCACATTCTCTTTATTTTCTCTATTTGGTATTCCAGTTACAGACTTTGTTACCTCCTTTTGCCTGTAGACAGAATTTCTTGGTCTACTCTCTCATTGAAGTGTGACCCTTCTGTGGTCCTGGCTTTATGAAGAGGTCTAATTTTCAAGGATTTACCTCCTTTTTCCCTACCTCTCTTACCTCCTGCATATATCTATTGAAACACATACTCTCATATACTAAGATAGGCAAATACCCTGAAAGCAGCTGCCTTCTATCCACTAACCATTTTATTTTTTGGCTTTGCCTCTGGGGTTTCCCTGACAACGTTCCTGTGATCTCAGGTACACATTTGAGAAGACATTCCTTGCATTTTATCAGCATGTCTAAGTGCTTTGTAGCTGAAAGGTACACATATAAAATCTAGATTACAGTATTGCCAGAAGCAGAAGTGTATGTCTTTTTCATTAGGATTTTTAAATGCCTCAGGCTTTTCTATTGTCCTGGCCACATCATTAAAAGACATAATTTCCAATATTCTAATGTACTTTTCAGCTATTAAAAAATGTTATAAATGTGCTCTTCCCTACTGTCAGCTAAGGATTCATCTCCCAACTCCTTCCCTAAGCCAAAGGAAAAAAGAAACACAACAAAAAAGTCAAATTACCAGGTAAAGCATGAAGTGTGAGCCTTGTTGGATTTGTACTCTGCCCAGTTGTTGAAGTTCATCTTAGGTTTTAAATAGCATTCATTTTCTGAGCACCCAAATTTATTGTACTCAATTTGCTGCAAGACTGTACAACCCTTATGGAAAATAGTATGGAGCTTTCTCAAACAACTACAGATAGATCTTCTATATGATCCAGCAATCCCACTTCTGGGTATATACCCAAAGGAATGGAAATCATCATGTTGAAGGGATACCTGCACTCCCATGTTCATTGCAGCTCTGTTTACAATAGCCAAGATATGGAACCAACCTAATGTCCATTGGCAGATGATTGGATAAGGAAAATGTGGTGTATATACAGCATGGAATACTACTCTGCCATAAAAAAGAATGAAATTCTGCTATTCACAGTAACATGGATGAGCTTGGAGAAACTTATGTTGAGTGAAATAAGCAAAGCACAGAGGGAAAAATACCACATGTCCTCACTCATAAGTGGGAGCTAAGAGAGAAAGAAGGAAGGAAAGAAAGACCACAGTGGTGCGTTGGACTTGCAGAGGGAGAGAGCAGACCTAGGGATACAAAGTGGAGTGGGGGAAAGGGGGAGGGGGTAGGAGGTTGGGGATAATTGGGTGGGGGACACGGGGTATAATCACAATTTGTGGTAATGGACATGCTCCCAGTATGGATCTGGCCATCACATCTTGGGCACGAGGGATGACAATCAACTTTGTACTCCATGAATATTTGCAACCAATAAAAAAGCGTGAATATAATAAAATTTCAGAGAAAAGATGCTGGTTATCCTAAGGAACTCAGAAAAAGTACAACTACCTCAGTTTTCACATCATTGACCTTCCCTTTTCATGTGCGTGAATGAACAGCAGGGTTGGAATACACAACTGGACCACAGATTTCTTGTGGACTGCCTATCCACGTCATTATGAAAAATAGGTGACTTGTTCTTGTATGTTCCCATGCTTGACTGTGGGTCTATTCACTAGATGGTAGCACATTTTCTTTTCTTTTTTTTTTTGGCAGCTGGTTGGTGTGAGGATCCACGTAGCACCTTTTGAATAGACTCATTCACCATTCTATCCTGAAGGGAGCCAGAAGGGAGACCAAATTTCATTCCTTTGCAGGTGATGACAGCATTAGTGGTCCCTCACTGTGAAGGACCAGATGAACAGCAGAATTCTCCACAGAAAATATCGGATTTTCCCAACAATGTTTAAAATTTTGCAGAGTAATCACCAGGAAGTACTGATCATTTGAAAAAGAGACGACTGAAATAAAAATACTTAAGCAACTTCTCATATGGAAAATGCAAACAAAAAAAAAGTTTTATCGAATATCTAGAGCAGTACTTCGAAAATTTAGCGAACATATGAATCACCTAGAGTTTGTGTAAAAATGAAAATTCTGATCTCATAGACTGGATGGACAGGGAGGGAGGGGTAAGTGCCAAGATTTTACCTAATAAACTCAAAAGTGATACCATTGCTGTCAATGAGCCTCACTTTGAGTGGCAAGGACCTAAAAGACAGAGGCAAAATGGATTATACTTTAATAATCTAGATCTGGCTGTCAACACAGTAGCGACTTGTGGCAATTGAGCACTTGAAATGTAACTAGTCCAGATTGAGATGTGTTATAACTATAAAGTACACACTGAATTTTGAAAATTTAGTAAGAAAAAATATATAAAATAAGACATTAACTTTTACATTTTTGATTGCATGTTGAAATGATAACATTTTGGCCATATTGGGTTAAATAAAATATATTATTAAAATTAATATCTTTTTTTTTACTTTGTTTAACATGACTACCAGAAAACTTAAAATTTCACATGTGGATCGTATTTGTGGCTCACACTGTGTTTCTGTATTAGTTTCCTACTGCTACTGCAACAACTTACTACAAAATTAGTTGCTTAAAACAACACACATTTATCATCTTACAGATCTGGAGATTAGAAATCCTAAAATCTAGGTTCAGCAGGGATCTAAGGGAGACTCCCTTTTCTTGCCTTGTCCAGTTTCTAGTGGCCTCCTGCATTCCTTGGCCTATGACCCCTATCACCTTCATCTTCAAAGTCAGCAGCAGAGTATCCTCAAGTCTCTTACACACACACACACACTCTCTCTCTCTCTCTCTCACACACACACACACACATACACTCACACACACATCTTCTTCTCTCACTTTGATTCTCCTACATAAAACCCCTTGTGATTATACACTCTCTCTCTCTCTCTCTCTCTCACACACACACACACACACACACTCACACACACATCTTCTTCTCTCACTTTGATTCTCCTACATAAAACCCCTTGTGATTACATTGTATCCACCCAGATAATCCAGGATAATTTTCCAATCTCAGGATCCTCAGCTTAATTACACCTGCAAAGTCCCTTTGCTAGGTAAAATAGCATATGCACAGCTTTCAGGGATTAGGACATGGACATCTAGGCAGGGATTTTGTCTTTAACAGTTTCCATTGAACTGATCCACATAATTCATTCATTTTGCATTAAACCACAGTCAGCTGTGAATCTTAATCATTATATCAATGGAGTTAGGAATACATAATAAGGGATCGTGTTATTTTAGTATCACAGTGCCAAACATTAGGTTAAAAAACCTAAATTTATTTTTGAGTGGAGTACAGATTTCTGCATAGATTCAATATAATACAGACAGGTTTTGTGGTTGTAAATATCAAAAATAATTCAGAATCTTATATTCTCTTTCTGATTCGAGAGGTATTCTTGGCCCTCAGTTAATTCCCTCTATTAACCGGCAGATGAGGGATAACGAATTTAAAGGATTAATGAATATAAAGGATAAAGTCTGGGCAGATGAGTTAAAACCCAGTAATAGCATAACATGTCTAAAAGACTTACTGTATCTCTTGGGGTTGATTGACTTTATAAATTATTCATAAGCTTATTGAACAAATATGTTCAGGGCACGCCTATATGCAAGGCATTGTGCGAGGACTGAAATGTCTCTAAACTCCAATTGCTCACAACCTAGAGGGGAAATAAGACATGAACACCTATGGTAGACGTCCCAGACAGGGAGTGAAAAATATCACTTGTGTGGTGGTGATAATAAAGAGTTGAGAGGAAAGAGTAATGGCCATCTGGTAAGGTCCTCTTAACTCAAAACAATCAAGGAAAACTCCTTGGAGATAGTAGACTATGACCGGGGTCTTTAAGAATGGAAATGAATCCGGATTCCTTAAGAATCACATTCAACAATTTCATGACTTTTCTATTTTGCTTAAGAGGCACATTTTTAAATATTGAGATTGATAGTATTGAGTTTTCCTCCCCCCCCCATTTCTTAAACATTTACCTTGGAGTTTAGATCTGTGGAATAAGCGAAGGACACAGAAAATGAGAGCAAGGGAAAAAAGAAGAAATGGAAATTATTGTAATTTTTTCCCCACATACTTTCTATCTGCAATACAAAATAACTTGTGCTTAGATTTGAAAAATACAACCATAAAGCATCTTGTCAAAATAACAGAAACTGGCTGATTTTCAGGATATTGAAGGTACATGGTCTAATACACTGTACATTTCAAAACACTTAAGATTCTTCTATGGTCTAAATATACCACCCTTGCAGTAAATTTCCATATCCATAAATTAAATATAGACCCATATTATCCACCTCTCTATGTATTCACCCATCCATCTATTAAATAGCAACTTTATCCTGAGGGCTTTACCTGGATTCCAATTTGAGGAATCTATGGGAAGCAGTCTGAAAATCCAAGGCACTCTTTTGTCATGGTTATTAATTAAGCATCTGTAAGAACCAGGCACATCCCAAGCCTGCACAGACATGGGGCCTCACACTTTGGCTTGCATTGGAGCTCACACAACAATTTGTCCCACCTGGAGGAAGGGGCTGCTGAGGACAGTGCATGTGCTGAGCCATGATAGTGAAGGTTCCTCCCCACAGATTCCTCAAAGCACGGTGAGCTGGAGCTGCTGCAGACAATCCAGAACAGAATAACTACTATCACTTTACAAGGCTATTGAAATGTCTCATAAAATATTTATTGGATGAAATACAGAACGTCCCACAAACTGTATCAAATATTTTTACAACAAAAATAAAATAAGGCTAGAGGAAAGCTGCTCACTTCCATGGAAATTCATTGGTCAAGACACAGCCTCAGCAGACAGCACCTTTTTAAATTTTTTTGAGAGCAGCAGAATTTGACCACCTATTCGAGGAACTGAGACTGAAGCTGTAAGTGCCCTGTGATGCCCACATGGCTTTACCAATGGCTTGGTCAAGACACAGCCTCAGCAGACAGCACCTTTTTAAATTTTTTTGAGAGCAGCAGAATTTGACCACCTTTTCGAGGAACTGAGACTGAAGCTGTAAGTGCCCTGTGATGCCCACATGGCTTTACCAATGGCTTAGTGTCATTTGACCTCCCTGAGAAATGGTTTTCTTTTCTAGAATCAAAATTATTGGCAGAAAGAGAGTCAAAGCCAGGACTCCTTGTGGGACAATTTAGCATTCATGCCTCATCTCGTGGATAGAGTGGCAGAGCATTCTAAAAAAATGTGTTTCTTTTTAGAACTTCAGCCTACTGCCCTCTTTATTACCTCTGTTTTACAGGTCATATTGAAAGATAAGCAATGCTAATGACAGCAATTTCCTGCAGATAAATATTAAAATGTTAGGGATAGGACTTCTGCTTCTGAGACTATGGAATAGTCTCATTCCTCCTATAAATGCAACTAAAAATATTAGACATTGTATATAAAACAGAAAAGAAGACAGAATGGCTAGGGACCTCGAGACACACAGAATGACACAGTGTTGAGTTTCTGGGTTTTCTTTTTGTCTCATCTGTCCCAGTCTCAGGGCTGAAGAAGTCCGCAACCCAAACCACTGGGTGCAGGCAAAAAAAGCCTCAATAAAAGGCTGTGCTCTCAGCCGAAGGAACAGCAAGAGACAACCTGCAAGACAGAAAACTTTCAGACAATAACCACTCTACCACAGCCTAACACTACTGAAAAAACTGGCCCCCACACCCATCCACACCAGCAGAGGCCAAGTGGGGAGCCTAGACTTTCAAATTAGTGTTAATTAATATAGTAGGTAATTGCTCTTTTCTGATACAGGGGTCTATACTCAATTTTAATCAATTAGCACATCATCCAACTGGTTCGTTCAATTTTTAGTCTTAATGCAGCGTTTTGTTGGTGAGCAAACAATCCATTCATTTAAAAGTTTTTGCATCCTCCAGCAACATTTCTGAAAAACTATATAAATTTCAATCCTCAAATATAGATAATACTAATATTAAACATTAGTACAGCACTTTACGGTTTGAAAACACATTTTCATGAGCTGTCACATTTGATCTTCCAACAACCCCTTCACTGGAATCATTGTGCAGGTTTTTCATGGTATATAAGTGACTTTCCCAAGGCTACCCAGCAAAGGCTCTAACCCAAGTGTCATAGCCCCAGGTCTGGCAACTTTTCCTGATTACCAATCTGACTTCCTGTAGGTAAATATTTCAGACCCACGAAGTAGTCCAATTTATTGAATACAGTTTTAATCAGGAATCAATACTCCTATAGTAATACCTTCGCAAAAAGACAAATAATTATATTTTTAAAGTAGCTCTCCACTATTTTTTTTTTATAAATACAGTATCAGCTAAACATCATGGACATTTATTTGAAATGTGGGCTTAGCTGAAATGGATAGTATATAGCCACCTTGACTTCAACTGGAAAAGGGGAACTATCTCCAGACCCAGAGCATAACAAAGCAGAGAAAATGAACAGAAAAACGTATCTGAAAATGACTTGCTAATTGCTTCAAAATATGAACCGCTGCTTTATAATTTAAATCTCCCTGAGGCCTGGTATTTGTTAATCAGTCATACTCAGATATCAGTATCTCTGAGTCAGTGACTTTTTTTGGCTGCTTAGGCTGCTCTGTGGCAGGAACAATAAGTGTCATAAGGAAATGATCACATTGGTTTTGCTCATGTTTTAAATCATTGCCCAGTTGTCCTCGCTTGCCCATTGGAGCATGCCTGTGTCCTCATTGTTTGCATTCTTAGCATGCCAATTGCCTCTTTTTCCTCTGGCCGAGCGCCTCTCCTGTGAGGTGTCCCAAAAATGCATAATTGCCCAAGTCCAGCCTATAGATCAAACTCCAGTCTAATTTGCAAAAGCAAGTAAATACAAAGTAGGTTGCACAGAATTCAGACCTCATCTTGCGATGATTAAATTATCCAGTTCTAGCTTTCACATTTTCCTGCTTTCCACTTAACATTCTCCCTGCTGTCTCTTCACAACAAAATACTTGCTAGGTCATTTTGGTTTTTTGAGTGCTACTTCAGCTTCTCTTTCAAAACAGTCTCAAAAATCTCTTATTTAGAAGCCTAGGGAATTTGTTGCCTCCTTTTTCTTCACTTCTGAGTACCTTCCTGATGGGGCTAATCTTCCCCTCTTGAGGCATGGACAGAGCCACGTGCTATTTTAAAAGGTAGTAAGTCAGGCCAATTATGTGTCCTATGGAAAGGCTTTTGGTGCTTCTTAACTTTATCTTTCAAGAGGCCCAAATCCGTGTGTGTAACAAAATCCTCCACAAATTCTTACTCAGTGAGTAGAATAAAATGTGTTTAGAGCAGAGCTAAAGAGCCGCCATTGTGGCTAAGAAGTTAAATCAGAAATGTTTTTAGAAGTTTTTCTAGCCTAATCTGAGTTAAAGGTGAGATATCACGCTCTCCACTTGGTTAGAAAGATGAGGTAGATGCAGGGCCTTTGGGGTGTTCTGCAGATGAGTGATCCAGTCTAACGTGCCCAGGGTCTGAATTCCTAAGTTATGGTCCAAGAAGGACTTTAGGAGCCCAACAACACCATCAAAACATATATAAAACAGCGTAACTGTGTTGGAGATGAAAGGTTTGCAAAGTGTGGTCCCTAGACCAGCGGCATCAACACCACCTGGGAATTGTTAGAAATGTTAGAAACTCTGGGATGGGTCCTACCACTCCCTGCCTAGCTCAGTTCCAGCCACACTGACCTTGCAGCCCCCCAGGGGTCAAAGTCCCAAAGTGACCCTGCTTTGGGACTTTGACGCTGGCTGTTCCTGTATTTCAAACACTCTTCCCTCTGATATGTGTGCAGACAACTCCCTTACTTTCTTCACATCCTTGCTAAAATGTTACCTTCTCAATGAGCTCTACCTCAGCCACCCTATTTTAAATTATACCCTACCTCGCCCTACCCCGTGTGCAGACAACTCCCTTACTTTCTTCTCAATGAGCTCTACCTCAGCCACCCTATTTTAAATTATACCCTACCTCGCCCTACCCCCACTAGCACTCCTGACCCCCTTTCTCCTTCTATTTTAATTATTCTAAAGCATGTATCACCTCTTACATGTTATCTAACTTACTTATATATTATGCTTTTTGCTTATTGTCTATTTCCCTCACCCCCACAGTGTTTAGCACATAACGGACTCACTGAGTAATTATTAAATCAATGAATGAAGACTCAGAGGGATCCATGACCCTAAAAGCAAGGAAAACACTGTTCCAGAGACAATTTGGTTATCTTCTTTCATGGTGGAATCCTTTCTTATAATCAATTTACTTACCACTGTCGTCTTCTTGTTACATGATTCTAGGTGTGTGCTGCTTGGGAAGGCTGGAGATAAAAGGTGTAGAAAATGTTCAAGAATGATGTGGGGCAGAAGTTAGAAATATTTGTGCAAATTCCCTGTGTGATTACATTTTTTGCCTTTCAGGTTGTGGTTTCTGAGTGTTTTAAAGAAGTACATATTAACTTGTTTAATTCTCCTAAGAAGCTTATGAGGTAGATGCCACACTAATCCTCCTTTTATAAATGAGAAACCATAGCACAGAAAGGTTAATATTTTGCTTGTTTACACAGAAGGTATATGGAAGAGATAGAATATGAACTTACCAGTCTGACTCCAGGGTGTACCTCTTACCAGCTATACTATACCAAGTTAACCATTCCAAAATCAATGAGTTATACCTATGTTTTACCACTGAGAATGTTTTATTATAATTTTTATAATTATATCTTCTCTGCTACACTGAAAAAGATTCATAAAAGGGGCGTCATTTCTTGTTCATCCTCTCCTCCTATCCGGTGCCCAGCACAATATTATCGGATGGATGGACAGATGGACAGAAGAGTGGACAGATGGAAAAGAATATAAGTTTGAGGCTGGCTGCTCCATGCAGCTCTAAGATCACTAAACAGTCCCTTGAAATGAAGTAATAGGCTTTGGTTTTTCCTCAAATTAGATCTGCCAAATAAGCCTGAGGTTTTGTAATTGAAAAAAAAAACGTGTAGGGGACCAGATAAGGGAAACAGAATAAGGACATTTGTCTCCAGGTACTTCTGACTGCAGGAGTGTCTGTTCCCCAATTGTCCTGCTTCCTTCCCCAGCGAAGTTGAAGAGTAGCAAGAGCAGAGAAACAAAGGGGTTTCCGGGCTGTGTTCGTTCCCTGTGTGGCAGCTGCGACACCATGGCTTCGGTGACTGCACCTCAATTTCCACGTGTAACCAGGACTCGGGCACAAAAGTAAATTAAAAACAAAAGAAAACAAAACAAAAACTACGTCTAGAATGAAAAGAAAGCAGAAAGAATGCAAATTAGATTCTAGCTGCCTGACCATCCTGGTGAATCCTTTAACCCTGTTCTTCTTTCCTGCTGCCTTTTCAATGTACCAAATGCTATATTCAGAAGGCATCTGTTAGCATTTAAACATAAGTGCTTACACGTGGATGGCATCTCAGCAGATCCCCTGAGGACAGATGCCAGAAGGCTCAGCCTTCTTCTCACCCAAGACGGTTCCCACTTGCTTATCTCATCTCCAGCCTCTGCTCCTGGGTTGGCTGGAAAAAGGAATGATCCCATTTCCATGCTGGGCCTAAGGATGGGTGGGCCAAGGCCTTCTGCGGCAGACCCTGTGGCTGCTGCCCTCAGCTGGGGTGATGAGGCTCAGAGCCCCAAATATCCTTTTTGAAAGATGTCAGTAACTCTTGTCAAAAAAAGCAGAGCAGCCTGACTGACAGTTCAATGGCATTTAGGAAGTTTACTTGGCAGCAGGTAACTCCAGAAAGGTGGTTATTCATCCTCATTATGGTTATGGCATGCATGTCAGCAGAGAGGGCGAGCTTCTCTCCACACCTGAGGAGCTCAGCCTGCAGGTGCTGTTTGTTTCTAAGTCCCTGGCTCCTGAATGCCAGTCCAAGGGCAGATGCCACTCAAACTCTGTCAGAACCACCTGGGAAGCTTTTCGAAAATACCCCTGGGAAGCTTCCTGGGCCCAGTGCTAAAGATTCAGAGTCTCTAGGCCAGGGTAAAACCCCAGTCACAATCTATAATTTTTAGGAGCCCCTCACGTGATTCTGATGCACAGCCAAGTTTAGGAACTGCTAGCAAGACTTTGAACCATATGCCATGTTAAAATATGTGACTTTTTAAAATAAAAGTATGTTTGTTATTTATTATAAAATGTTATGTTCTTATATGAACACTTCAAAAATCTAGTAAAAGATAAATAAGATACTAAATATCACCCCAAAATCTTATTATCCAGAGGCAATCACTGTAACATTTTTGGAGAACATTTTTTCTGTAACTAGACATGGAAATGTATATAATTTTAAATAGATGTCAGTTTCCTTAGATAAACTTTACACATGTGTAATATTCACTCTATTAACCAAGAGTATGTATTCCAATAACAGACTTTGGCAAAAATTTTATAGCAAAATTAGAAACAATACAGGATCTCAGACAAAAGGGACTATAGTGTGAAAAACTAATAGTTAATGTTTACTGAGTGATATTCTGCTACATTGCATGTTAGAATTTTTCAGATTAGTGCCAGCCAAAATACCAGCAAATGAGCCAAAAACCTTCAAATATGTATGCAGGAGTCTTAGGGCAGAAGGAAATGAGGACAAGTATTAGGAAAAAGGGCAGGAGAAAGAGTGGGGTTGCCAGATAAAATACAGAATTTCAGATTTGTACTTCAGATAAACAATTCCTTAGTGTAAGTATGTCCCAATTTGTTTATCTGAAATTCAAGTTTAACTAGGATTGTACTTCAGATAAACAATTCCTTAGTGTAAGTATGTCCCAATTTGTTTATCTGAAATTCAAGTTGAACTAGGAATCCTGTGTTTTTGCTAAATCTGATAACTGTAGAAGAAGGGGACCCACGATTTGCTAGGGCAGAGTTGACCCAAGGTAGAAGCAGAAGATAGGGCCGATCCATGAGTATGATGAGTAACTAGGAATCCTGTGTTTTTGCTAAATCTGATAACTGTAGAAGAAGGGGACCCACGATTGGCTAGGGCAGAGTTGACCCAAGGTAGAAGCAGAAGATAGGGCCGATCCATGAGTATGATGAGACTGTGTGTCCAAGAACAAGGGCAGGGCAAAGGTGCATCAGTTCTGCACAGCTCTGCTGTGACTCTGACAAGTCAAGCCCTGACCCACCCAACACATCCCGTGCCCCCAGCTCAGCACATGGAAGAACCAAACCAGCAGAGCCTACCATTCCTCCAAAGTCGTTATCATTCTTAACCTGCGCTCCCTCCATCTCTTTCCATCATATGTGAAATCCCACTCCCCCAGTGTACTCTTCTCAGCTACGTACCTAAATCACTGTTTAGCTCAGAAAAGTTTCCTTTAATTATGACATTGATTATTCCTTTATTTCTTTTTTTCCTATTGATTGATTGATTGATACATAATAATTGTCCATATTTATGGGGTACATGTGATAATTTGACATGTATACAATGTGTAATAATAAAATCAGGGTGATTGGGATATTCATCATGTCATATGTTTATCATTTTTCTGTGTTGGGAACATTCCAACTCTTCTAGCTATGTTGAAATGGACAACAAATTATTGTTAATTTACCATCACCCCACTGTTCTATCAAACACTAGAACTTACTCCTTCTATCTAACTGTATTTTTGTAGCCATTAACTGACCTCTTCATATCACCCTCTCTTCCCTACCCTTTCCAGCCTCTGGTAACCACTACTCCACTCTCTACCTCTATGAGATAAACCTTTTTAGCTCCCACAGGTGACTGAGAACATGTGGTATTTGTCTTTTTGTGCCTGACTTATTTTACTCAACATAATGTCTTTCAGGCTCATCCAAGTTGCTGCAAATGACAGGATTTCATTCATTTTTGTGGTTGAATAAATTCCCCTGTGTATATACACCACATTTTCTTTATCCATTGATCTATTGATGGACATTTTTTTTTTTTCCTTTTTGTCTTTTTTCGTGTCCGGCAACGGACTGCAACCCTCAGTGTCGCGCCCGTACCGGACCAGGACCAGCAACGGGATTGCAACCCTCGGTGCTGCACCTGCCCCTCGCTCAGCCAGTGAGCGGGAACCGGTCTGTATGTGGGATCCGAACCCTCGGCGGGAGCGCTGCAGCGCTCCCAAGCGGCGCACTGTAGCAGTGCGCCACCGGGCCGGCCCCAGTATTGATGGACATTTAAGTTGATTGTTCCTTTATTTCTAATTCTTATGGTTCTTTCTCAAGAAAACATAAATTTTAGGTGAAAACTGTCCTCCACATTTATTATTTTCCCTCTCAATTTCTGTCTCTTTTTCTCTTTCTTCTGTATTTGGGGACTCTTTCCAAGTTTGTCCAGAATTTGACTTTATTGTTTCAGTTCTGATGTTACTGTCTCCAACGTGGATTTCCCCTCTGCCATCCCATTCTTTCTTTCCTTGCAGTCTTGACTTCTCTCACCCATATCCCTTTCATCTCATCCTTTTTCTTTTCAGCATAGCCTCTCCTGATGGTTTCTCCTCTTGTTCCTTAAAGGCTATATCTTTTTGTACCCTACTAAAAACCCCAGTGGTATTCTAATACTTTCTTCTGGTCCCTAGAGCCTGACCTAGTATTTGCCAATGGAAATGGAGTATGGATGACCCTTGGCCCAGCTTTCTCTCTGCTCGGGGGCTGGTCAAACCCCTTTCTCACATCTACAGCAAGAGCAGGTAGATGTACTTGGCTGCTGTCCCCATACTCACTGTAGCAGAACTTTCATCTTGTATGGATACTGCTGGTATAAATCTCATCATTTAATTTTAAATTATATTCTGATTTCCACTGTACTGAGAGGGACCTTCTCATCCCTCCACTTCCTCTTTCTTTGATTTTCTAAACAGAAGGGATCCATGAAAATCTGCTATTTCCAATGTGCCCAGCACCCAGGAGCCTTCCCTTCTCTGCTTTGTCTGTGAGGAAGGTATCCCCCAACATGCGTTTCCCATAATGTTTTCCCCACCCCCAGTCTCTGCCTTGTGCCCTACCCATGGAAATTCTAGTTAGATACTTCTTGGAACCCAGATGTAGAAAAACAGCTGTGAGATTGGTATAGGCCTGTTATATCCAAAACAAAAAGGCTCAATGTATAAGAGAAGTTGCTTCTTGTGAGCCCTCAGTCGAGCAAGTTATGAGTGAGACCCCAATTGAATTTTTCAGTCCAGTTCTCTGGATCTTGTGGTTGAATTCTGGCTATCTCATTAATCCTAGCTTTTGATAATTGTATGAGTTTTCATCTTTTGGTGAGTTTTCTGTCTTCATGGGCCTTTTCATAGGAAAGCAGGTGAGGCTGTAATATGGTGCCAACAAGATTCCATTTGAAAACAGAACTCTGAGAATATTTTTAGTCTGTTTCATTTAATGTAGCCAACATCATATAAAGGAATTTCACTAATTGGAGTAGTATTAATTTGGCCATTGCCAGGAAAAACAAAAGCATATCCTACCTTGGTAAGTAGCTATAAATCAGAGTAGATTATAGAGACAAGGGTGCTTGGCTGTGTTCTGCTGGATAGTAATACTTAAACTAGCACTACTCTAATGCATGCTAACATAAAACCCCAGAGTATAATAGAAAAAGACAGCTGGGGAACCTGGACAGAAAGCAATTATCAATGTGAAAATATCCTGGTTTCAATGGTTTTGTGCTAGATCTAAATACCTTCAAGTTATAGGTTTTTAAAAACTCCTCAAATAATTAATAATTCTATCCTGCACTATAAAGTATAGTATGGATAAGCCTTCTAAATGTCTTAATACAGATTAAGGGCCTTTAACACTGGATTTTTTTCACTTCCTTTCCTTCCTTGTCCTAAAAATCCTTACCGTGGATCCCTAACCCTACAGCAGCACCAAACCCCTCCATTCTGTGAGCACACTGGGCCCTTTCCTACCACCATGTCAGTGCACAAGCCAGTCCTCTCTGTGCATGCCCTGTGCCCTCCTGCACCTGGAGGATGCCTACACATCCTGAAGGACCCAAGTCCCATGCCTTTTTCTCTGTGAAATTTCTCCTTCCTCCCCAGGAGGTCTGTGGCTTCCCTTCACTTTGTCTACATAACACTTTATACAAAAACTGCCCCCAGGGCCAGCCCGGTGGCGCAATGGAGAGTGCGCCGTTTGGGAGCGCAGCGGTGCTCCCACCGAGGGTGTGGATCCCATGTGGAGACCGGTTCCCACTCACTGGCTGAGCGCGGTGCGGGCGCAACACCGAGGGTTGCGATCCCGTTACCGGTCAGTAAAAAAGACAAAAAGGAAAAAAAAAAAACTGCCCCCAAATGCAGGTCATGGCCTGTTGTCCCTGTGTGATGCTCACTACACATTGGACTGCAGGAATAGAGAAGGAATAACACAGGCTAGTGGTTGTGCCCCCCAAATGCAGGTCATGGCCTGTTGTCCCTGTGCGATGCTCACTACACATTGGACTGCAGGAATAGAGAAGGAATAACACAGGCTAGTGGTTGTGCTCATCTAACCACCAGAAATATTCTCTATGGGCCGCTCTGCTCTTCCAGAGTAGATGAACTTGTAAAAACAAAAACAGATGAAACATCAAACAGTTATTGAGTATCTATTATGCTGAAAGCCTCACCTTGGGGTGGGGGACAGGGAGGTCCAGGTTCCATCACTTTTTAGTCGTGTGCCTGGAGCAAGATCCTTGCCTTATGTGAGCCCCAGTTTCTTCATGGGTTGGATGAAGATAATAACAGTAATCTCCAAACAGGTTTGTTGTGATGGTTAAAGGAGATAGTAGTTTAAAGTACTGAGAAGAGATCCTGGCACATAATGAGTGTTCAGTAAAAATCAGTCTTTAATACTAATCAATTGGAGAAGACAAGCAAATTCAGTATACCTGGGCAGGTGCATAAGTGGAATCAGAGAACGAGCCCAACTTTGGAGTTGAGGGCAAAATGCCAAGGAGCCTGAGAGAAGTGTCCCTCTCAGATGAGCAGGCTGCCCGCCGTATTGGGTACCTCCCTCTGGACCAGCCTGCCTGGAGAACTAATCTGATTTGGGCTCCACTCCACAGAGGTCTGTTGCTCCAGCCCAGAATATACTAGGCCCTGGACAAGAGTGGGGATTCCAGAAGAATCTGCCTCCATCACTAAGCAGCTGTGTGAGCCTAGGAAAGCAACTCAACCTCTCTGGGCCTCCAGAG
>NW_007735561.1:18481-21657 GCF_000696425.1 Galeopterus variegatus
TCCATCACTAAGCAGCTGTGTGAGCCTAGGAAAGCAACTCAACCTCTCTGGGCCTCCAGAGCGTCATCTGTGATGCTCCCTCCAGTGAGAGAAAGTAAAGAAATGAGAAGTACCTAAGGGCCTCCCCTCGGCAGATCAGGGGACCCAATACAAAGCAAGATAAATGAGGCTGTCCTGGACAGAGGCACCCTGACTCTTTCTCCTCTCTTTCTGTCTGGAGGAAGAGATCTGAAGGAGAAGACAGGGACCATGTTTGGAAATGTTGTTCCCTTCTCAACAAAAATCAGAGTGGGAAAGGCAGGCGGTTGTACTGTGGAAGAATTTGCATAGGTGTTTCTGGGTACCGTGTTTATTTCTTTCCAGGATGTTTCTCTTGGAAGCAGTGTAGGGCAGAAGCCAGAGAGCTGCATCCAGAGCCCTGGCTTGGCCGGGCAGATTTGATTCTTTCCTAATTGCCTCAGTGGCCATCTTTCACACTGGCCCCATCCCTCATCTGCACAGCGTAGGAAACTCCAAGATTATTCACATATTCGCTCTGGAGCTTCTCAAGGCATTGCCCTCTGCTGACCCCTGGCTGCTCCCTGTGGGGGAAAAGGAATGCTGACACATTTCCAGAAGGCAGAAGAAGCCCAGGATGCAGCTGTCTCCATCTCTTTGTCAAAGTATGGGTTCGATAATTCACCACTTCCTGTGTTTACAGGGCTGAAGAAATGGCAACTAGGTAAAAAAGGAAAGTAGCCAAACAAAAGCTGGAGGAGGCTTTGATGACTGGGAAATTAATTAAGAGAAAATCACCAAGTAATTTTTCCTGAGTGTGTTTGCTTTGTCTTTGAACATTTTTTTCTTGTGTTGTGTCAATGGGTTAATTGCCTTCAGACACTGAGTGACAATAAGACATGTTCGCCTGCTAAGATAAAGCAAAGCTAATTGAAGGAAGTTAGCAATGAAAAATATGGGACTCAGTCCATTCCAGGTAGCATATGACACTTGAAATTATAGCCAAAGTGACTCCTGTACTTGCACATAATGTTTCTAAGAGCTTGGCTTCCAATAAACCAGCCATCAGTCATCCAGGTTTCTGTGTCCATCACAAACGATGCAGGAATCTATAAACCATGAATCTTGAACATCTCTAGAAAATTTACTACCAACATCTTCAGTATAGAGGGAAACCAATTGTTTCTATATTTAACCATAATTTTATTTCTGAATATAAACTCGGATGGCTGGGTGTATTCATTTCTGAAATATATTTTCACCAACTACACCAATTGTCCAGTTCAGTAAGTCCTTCAGTGATGGAAACAGTGCCTGATAAAGCACAAAGCCTGGTTGTTCACTTGATTGGTTTTGTATTGTTGGATCTGCAGGGACAAAAAATGGGGAAGATGTCAAGTTTCCAACCCTGTGTAGACCCAGAGCCCCATTCTCTTAAAATGTGCCCCAGAGCCTAATTCTCTTAAAATATCAAAAATCCCCCAATTTCTGAAGGGCTCTTTGGCCAGCATCTATCATAAATTCAAGGGAAAGAACTACAATCAGTCCCCAGTGACAAAGCAAATGAGACCCCGTTAGTCACCTGCTGGGGCACAATCAGCTGGTGGTGAGACTTGCATGCACGCAGGAGCGTCTGTAGACGCAGGTCCAGGGAGGGAAGAGGTCGCATGTGACCACGTGTGCTTCTGCTGGCAGACACAGACCACTGTCATGCCTACTGAGCTCCTGCTCCTCCAGCCGTCCTCAGAACGGAGGGACAGATGTCTCAAATCAAGGAATCGGAGGGTGGTGTCTATATAAACTGTCTGGGGTGTTCTCTAATTCAGTGAAGGTTATTCCTCCCTGGACAGCAAAGCCAACTGCGGACTCAGCAGACAGCACCCCACATGAGTGACTTCAGGCACTGTTTAAGGTTCTTCAACTGTAAAGGGACCCACCAACTTTTTCCAATAATACCTGAAATTTAGATGAGACTAAATCCTTTAGTTCCACAACCAGAGATAAGATTTAAAAGGGTGAAAGTTCAAAGAAGGGTGGGCTAGGAAAGGAAATTACATCTATCGAACACATGCTAGGCAATCTGTGATGTACCTTACAAATGTATTCTCACATGTGTAATGGTCACAACTGCAGTTCCTGGTAGGAAACAGATGACACACAAACTAGAAATGAAAGGAACACTTTAATCAAGACATTATTTATAAGTACATAGAGCAGGGTTTAGGGAAACTAAAAGGAGCAGTATCCTGGGACTAGCAAAAGTGAGGAGCATCCTCCAACAGATGACACACAAACTAGAAATGAAAGGAACACTTTAATCAAGACATTATTTATAAGTACGTAGAGCAGGGTTTAGGGAAACTAAAAGGAGCAGTATCCTGGGACTAGCAAAAGTGAGGAGCATCCTCCGTCCTCGTCCTGCAGGGCAAGAGTGCAGAGCAGTTGGCAGAACTCAGAGAGAGTGTCTGCGACAGGGCTGCCTGACGGGCATGTGGACTGCTGTGGAGGTCTGCGGCCAACTGGGAGTGACCTGACATGGAATAAAATTCCCCACCCCCCTCCTCCCATCCCCCGGTCTCTCTGAAGCCAGAGGGCAGGGAAGCTGATCCATGTACCTCCCACACCAGGGGGGAGAAGAGAGAGAAGCAGACTGGAGGGGCACGTGGTGACCCTCGGCACCAGAGGACTATACTTATCTCCTTTCACAGAGGAAGAATCTGAGGCTCGCAGACAAAAAGGTCCACAGTCAAACCACCAGGATCCAAACTCACAGCTGCAGGACTCCAGAGGTCTCTCGGCTCCACTGAGTGAAATGAACAAGTTCTGGGTAGGATGAAGGACAGACATAAATTTACACTAAAGCTTTAAGCACCTGATGGTGGGAGGGAAGGGAAAGATGAGCAGGTCCTAAGAAATGACAGGATGGACGGACTGGGAGCCAAGGAGGCTGGGGAAGAATATAAAAGAGGGAACCAGAGGCATGCTCAGGTAGAACACCCACACCTGGCTCTGAAGAGTCCCCTCCCTGCAGGAGTCATGCAAAGTCGGGTCCCAAGGTACGAGACAATGGTCAGAGTTCCACCATCAGACATGTAGTCAGCCTTGAGATGAAAACTTTAGATTCTTTTTTTTTTTTTCCTTTTTGTCTTTTTTCGTGTCCGGCAACGGATCGCAACCCT
>NW_007735561.1:22602-23963 GCF_000696425.1 Galeopterus variegatus
GCCACCACGCTCCCAAGTGGCACACTGTAGCAGTGCGCCTCTGGGCCGGCCCGAAAACTTTAGATTCTTAAGCCTAGATATTATTTCCCCAAATCACTACTATTTGAAGAAAGAATATCAGAAGTTAGATGTAAAAAGATCAACTGCTTTGGTCCTAGCCTGAAAAGGAACATTGAGCATTTTCACGGTGATGTCAGCATCTGCTGTGAAAATGCCCGGTGCTCTGCTGTCGTTCACTGAACTAAACAGATCTGTCCTGGGGACAAACCAAACACAGCAAAACTCAGGATCCAGGAACCCAGTGAGGCTTCATGACAGAATGGCAATCAGCCCTGGGCTAGAATTCAAGAAGTTGAGTTGAGGTCTTGATAAATCATTTCCTATCCAACATTGACTTTTTGCCACCACCCATCAATTCAGTTTCCTACTTGTACAAAATGGGGAAAACATGACCAGCTCAGTACATACCATATAAATGCATTGTGGAAATCAAATGATATATGGTATAATTGTTAACTATAAAATATGTAAAATATAAACCATCTTTATTTATATTATGCAGACCTTACTTAAAATTAAAAAAAAAAAATTACCCCTTAAACAAAAATCAGGGCTTGGGTTGTGTTGAGAAAAGTCTCTATATTGTTCTAAGAAATTTCCTGATTATTGAACTATTTCCAATACCTACAGCCCCATGACCTAGTACACGAAACTATTTCCAATACCTACAGTCCCATGACCTAGTACACGACTGAAAGAGAAAAATTCACCTAAAATGTAAACGTAGCCATGACTCCCTTCTTGGCAATTTTCCTGATGCATCTGAGTGAAATGTAATAATAAAACTAACATTTGCTTTGTCTTTTCTCTGCTGTGTGCCTTTCCCTATCCCCATATTCCTAATAAAGCAACAAGCAGCCTGAGAATTCCAGGAACATTCTTTGGTGGCAATTGAAATGTCTTCTTTTGAATAGGTATAGTCTAGGGAGCCAAGGAAATCATTTAGATAAACTGGGCTCACATCTTTCCCCCTGCCCCCTGCTGTCCCCTCATGTCACAAGTGGGTGACAGCTTGATGCGGGCACCAACCGGGAGATCACACACTTAACTAGCAGTGCTGAGTGGCTCCTCTGTGCCAGGCACCATGCCAGGGGCTGGGGATACTGAGATAAGTGAAGACAGATGACAGAGGCTTGCCCATGCCCAGTCACAGCTGAGAGGGGAAGTTGTTCAAGTAAACTAGCAATTGAGACTTATTATGATCTTTACATGGACAGGAGTAGAAACAGGCAAATGAATTAGATCTCATATGAAGTTGTTTCAGCACCTAAACACAATTTATTTTATTTTATTTTTTTTAA
>NW_007735561.1:25642-30101 GCF_000696425.1 Galeopterus variegatus
GAATTTTATTCTTTTATTACGGCAGAATAGTATTCCATTGTGTGTGTGTGTGTGTGTGTGTGTGTGTGTATATACACACACACACACCACATTTCCCTTATCCAGTTGTCTGTCAATGGACATGTATGTTGATTCCAACTCTTGGCTATTGTGAATAGAGCTAGCATAAACATGGGCATACAGGTATTCCTTTGACATGATTTCCATTCCTTTGTATATATACTCCACAGTGGGATTGCTGGGTCATATGGCAGTTCTATCTGTAGTTGTTTGAGAAACCTCCATACTGTTTTCCATAGTGGCAGCACTAATTTACAGTCCCACCAACAGTGTAGGAGGGGTCCCCTTTCTCCCCATCCTCACCAGCATTTGTTACCCTCTTTGACCCAAGAAATCTTCAATGACATTTGGTGACAGAGCCTCTGATTTAATTTAAAATTAAATTTAATTTAATTGTTTTTCTTCCATGTGAAAAAGACAACCAAAAGAAACAGTATGAACAAAACATACATCCAACAGCTCCAAAATGACAAGCAGGGAGCCCACGTTAGTGGAGTTAAAATTTAGATGAAGAAACAGTATGAACAAAACATACATCCAATAGCTCCAAAATGACAAGCAGGGAGCCCAGGTTAGTGGAGTTAAAATTTAAATGAGGCAAAAACCTCGATTTCTGTTCCTTAATCAGAGACAAGATTTTCAAAGGTGAAGGATTAGAAGGAGGGTGTGCTAGCGACAATGAATGTAGGGCTTCGGGCAGCAACATTCTCTTGACAAGGATTTTAGTCAGATATGTTACTAATCTGCCAAATTAAATTTCACAGTGACACACGCACAAGCATTTAAATGTTGGCAAAAATGAATTAAAATCCCAGTAATTAAGTTATGGGTTTCAACCGGTTTTGAACTTCTGAATGAACTCAGAGCTGGAAAGTAATTGAGGCTTCTAGAATTGCAAGGAAACTTAGAGATCTTTCTGGCCAACCACATCGTCCTCTAAGATGAGGACACTGAGTGGCTGAGGGGATAAGGGACTTGGACAACATCACCCAGATACTTAATAGTAGTGGCAGGTCTAGAAAAAGGAGTCGACACTTAAGGATAAGCATAAATCTTGACAAGTCAGAATATAAAATGACAAACAATTCAATAATACAATCATATGGGTAGAAAAAAACAGCTTTATGTAAAAGTTTGAAGTACAGTTAATCAAACTGATGAATTAAAATTAAGGCTTATTTTGATAATTAATTAGAATCCTTTAATTGAGGACAACCATTCTTATCAACTCTGATCATACAGAGAAATCATCTTCAGGTACGTGGGTAGCTGCAGTATCCCAGGGGGACAAACTAGAGCAGCCTACTTCTAAGGCACTGGTGACTCGCTCTCCAGGAAAAATAACAAGAGAAATTCTGCCACATGTCCCTACCTTAGGTTTGTGGGAAACTCAGATGCAAACATTACCCTACAGGGCTCTTCTCTGAGAATTTCCAAATCCATGCCAGACTTTCATGAGGGACACACTGAGCTATGACACAGCTGCCCCACTTACCAGGGTGGCATTGGAACTGTGACATCTGGGCAGGGTATTCTTCCCTGAATCTCTGCAGGTAATTCTGCTCATGAAATACTGCAGAATTGGCAATCTCTATAAATGTCTTTCTGGGTGAATTGGTTCATAAATAACATAGACGGCATAGAGTTCAGTTGTTCCTTGACTTTCAGATTTTACAGACTAGTACATTTTGAAATAAATTCAGGGCATTTACTGGTAACTTTTTACTTTGCTGAATAAGGATATATTTTAAAGCATACATCCATATCATAAAAGAAGGATCATTGTAACCCCCTCCAAAAGTGGGAAGGAGATGTATAATGAAAAAGTACAGTACAATTTAACTTTATGCAAATCTGTATCGCCCTTCTTTTTTAAATTTCATTTCACACTAGACCAGTGAAAACTTCGTCATAGTTGTCTCCAGCCAGTCCACAGACAGCATCTGGAAACTATGATCTTACTCCATCAGAAAATACTTCTCCCACCACAAATATTTATTCAAAGTATCTGCTAACTGCTTTAACAGGAAATAGATTCCAAATAAGATAGTTGCAGAGATTTTAATGAGGCTGTGCTTGGAGAGATGTGGACAGAGTTAAGGGAACAATAAGGACGGGGAGACCCCATGGCGAGCACTAGCAGGAAGCTGTCACCACCCCAGGCCTGAGGACCACAAGGGAGAAGTTGAGGTTTCAGTTCCCAGGAGAGCTGAAGCCATGGAAGAGGGACCACCAGGCAGACAGTAGTCTACAGTAACACAGCCACTTCCAGAAACTACCACCCAGAACACAGAAGGAGCTGAAAAGGTTTATCCCGACCTCTCTCCTCCTGTCCTCCAGATGCTTGCTGGGCCTTCCATTGACTGAACCAAACTGAAAGCCAGTAGGCAAGGGAGCCCAGGTGAGCTGATGCCCAGCAGCCAGCAGAGCGAAGGAGAGAGAAGGGTGGATCTGGTGGTGGGAGGAAGGGGAGAGAAGAACGGTCAACACAAAACAAACAATCCCAGAATTGTAATAGGTGGTCAATCTATTTTTGAGCACATCAGTTGTTAGAAGCTTAAAACCCTTTTTATGGGCTAAACAGCAAAAGAGCAGGCTTGAGAATGTTTTCATGTGTCCACTCTTCTTGTACCACTGTTTTCTTTCTAGTGCCATTTCCTGTTGAAGATTTCAGTGCTGATATATTAATTAAATTCAAGATACACATATGCTTTGTTCTCTAAAGCTTTCTTGTCTGAATAATTTGGGGATTTGTAACCACTAGTCATTCAGTTCCAGTAATTATTCACATGCTTTGACCTCTTGGTTTTGTTCTTAAATCATATATCATGTTCTGGGGGAAAATTTATTTAAAACTGGTCTTGATTTTAGCTACTTCTAAGGAGGAAAGAGGAAAGTAGCATAATTCATATTCGTGGAAAACTAAATCCCCAAACCCTACAGAGATTGATGAGGGAGGGACAGAGGAGACACTCGGCTGCAGTGTTGAAGCCTCTATCAGTTGTTCATGCTGATAAAAAGCAGGAGTTCTTTCTTTCTCAAAGCACATTAATGAGGCTCTGGGTATCCAAAAGGAGACCTAGGGTCACAGAGGATGGGCCCAAAATTGCTCAACATAAGAAAGGGAAAGAAGGCTGCCAGTTGGCTCAGTTGGTTAGAGCATGGCCTTGCAACACCAGGGTTAGAGGTTTGGTTCCCCATACCTGCCAGCCACCAAGAAAATAAAAAGTGAAAGAGGGAGCAGAGAGTGTGAGACTAATCTCATTCACTCTCTTTTAAAGCCCTCAGAACCACGCCTCTGACCATCATTATTAATCCATTCACTACGGCGTGATCCTACAACCTAATCCCCTCTTCAAGGCCTCACCTTTCAATTACTTTAATAGGATTTCCCACCCTCAACAGTTGCAGTGGGGATTAAGTTTTGGGGGACATTCAACCCAAGGCAACCACCAACAGTATTTGGACTAAGACAGCTCCTGCTCTGCTTTCCAAAACATGCCGTTTGTTCCTTTACTCTTGCCTCCACGCAGTCATGTGTCAGACTTACTCAAGATTTTCAAAATGCTATAAAATAAACCCAACCAACCTCGGTATTTGGACTAAGACAGCTCCTGCTCTGCTTTCCAAAACATGCCGTTTGTTCCTTTACTCTCGCCTCCACGCAGTCATGTGTCAGACTTACTCAAGATTTTCAAAATGCTATAAAATAAACCCAACCAACCTCGGTATCAACCTAAGTATTTCAGTATTTGCAATTGCATATAAAATTTATTTTAGAACAATGGGATATAACAGAAATAGTTCTACAAAGGCAGTCTGGAGACCTCATCAAGACTCTAGCTCTGCTAGTACCTGGATGGCCATGGATAACTTCCTTCCCTTTCTGAACTTCAACTTCCCCATCCTAAAATGAACAGATTAAGTATTTTGGTTGTCTCAGACTCTGTGAGCAAAAGAAAGCTGGTGCTCATGCACTTGCTCTATCAGTTTACCAGCCATGATAGGAGAGCCCAGTGGTCAGCCACCTTAAATTTTGTGGCAGTTAGTGTGGAATATTTACTCGCTTGACTGCTGTGCTTTTACTTAAACTTTGTCCATTCATTACATCTAGACCAAATATAAGCCAGGCAAATACTAAATTCCGGGGATTCAAAATAAGACTAAAATATAACCCCTATTCTTGAGGAACTTCCAGCCTAGTGAGATGATGGATTTATAAACAATTAAAGTTCTATAATTAAGTTATATATAAAGCCCAAAAGGAAAATAAGTGTAGTGGTTAAATTATCCAATGGAGTGAGGGTGTCTTTTTGAAAGGCTCTGCAAAGGAAGGGCTATTTTTTTTTCCTTTTTGTCTTTTTTCGTGACCGGTAACGGGATCGCAACCCTCGGTGTT
>NW_007735561.1:30879-33036 GCF_000696425.1 Galeopterus variegatus
CGGGAGCGCCGCCACGCTCCCAAGCGCCACACTCTACCGAGTGCACCACCGGGCCGGCCCAGGAAGGGCTATTTAAGTTGATCCTTCAACAATGAGTAAGAGCCTAGCAGGTGGGCAGAGGGGACGCCCACATGCAGAGGCACTGGCTGAGCAAGCAGATGGTTTGTTTGGAGAATAGTAAATAGTCCAGTGTTAATAGACCATGAGGTTTGTAGAAGGGGAGGAAAGCGAAATAAAGTTGCAATAGTAGATAGAAGAACGGTCCTTTGCGTCCTTGTGGCAGAGGCTCTTAACTGTTCATAACTATCCATTATCCCTTTCTTTATAAAGGAACTCCTGTGTTTTAGCGGAGCATGTGGCCACTCAGCTAAAGATTACATTTCCCATTGTCCCTTCTGGCATATTGATGTGGACCTGTGACTAAGTTCTAGCCAATGAGATTATAAGAAGTGATAAGTGCCACTTCTAGAATGTGCCCTTAAAAAACCTGGTATGAGNAGTTCCAGGTATTTTGTTATAAGCAACAGAAATGGACTAATACAAGGACCTATTCTGTGAGAGGCTACTCTACACCAGACACTATACTGAACATTTTCCTAAACATTGTCTCATTTAATCCTCACAGTAACTTTTAGAGATGATGTTATCATCTCCACTTTATAGGTGAAGAATCCCAGGCTTGGGCAGGTTGGACATGCTCAGGGTCTCACAGCTGGTAAGCAGCAAACTTGGAATTCAAATCTGTCTTCAAAGCTGGTGTTCTCCCCTCTGCTTCTCCCTGCCAGGTGAGAGATGACATGGGATGGGGACACAGTTGTCCACACTGGGATGGTGGAGTACAGCAGTAAACAGAAAGCAGAATGACATGAAATACATTTCAGAGGAAGAACTGGTTGGAATTAATGGCTGACACAGAGCCTCAGAAAACAGGAGCAACTCCCTATTCACTTACTCAGTATCCAGGCATGAATCCAAGATTTTGTGGAGGACAATGTGCTGTCACTGACCTTTTTTATTTTTGTTTTTGCTGTATTGTTTTATTTTGTTTTATTTTTCTTGATCTTTTCAAAGCTTATTCAGTTTGTTTTCACACTTTGATGCCACTGTGGTTCAAAGGCTCTTGCAGTGGGTGTCTCCAAAGGCTTCTCACCTCCCTCTTTTCTCATTAGGGTGTCCCTGTTTCCTTTTCCTCATCAAACACATGCCATTTGGAGCTTTAAACCAAATCTATTATCAATCTTTTTGTAAAGGTGGAAGACTGGTTATATGAGGGGTCTTCGAAAAATTCATGGAAAGATTCATATTATCTTTTAATTCCATTTTTCCATGAACTTTTTGAAGTGCGCTCGTATTATTTCCGGTTATCACTAGTGTTGCATTTCGTCTTTTGCTTGCACCAGTGGTCTGCTATGAAATGGTATTTTAAAATCTCCANGAGATTATAAGAAGTGATAAGTGCCACTTCTAGAATGTGCCCTTAAAAAACCTGGTATGAGCTCCTGTGCCCTGCACCCTTCCCGTTGGCTGGACAGAAACAATAGGGACAACTCCTTAAAACCTAGAGGTGGTAGAGTTGCCCTACTAGACCTGGACCACTCACTTTTGAACATATGTGAGAGATAAACATCTACCTTGTTTAAGCCATGGTATTTTAAGTCTTTTTTGTTATAGTACTGATAACTAACTAATACAAATGCATTCTGGAATTTAGAATTTATCCAATAAATGATGAGAAAACCATAGCAGGCAGGGACAGAAATGACCTGCTCAGGCATATGTTATGTAAAGGAAGAATTGAAGGGAAGAGACTGGGACAGAGAGACAAAGGATGGAAGGACTGTAGTGGATTAAATTATGTCCCCTCCAAAACTCACTGAAGCTTGAGTTGTGTCCCCCAGGTTTTACGTATTAGAAACTCGGCCCCCACTGTGACTATTAAGAGGGTGGGAAATCCTATTATGGTAATTGAAAGGTGGAGCCTTGAAGAGGTGATTAGATTGTAGGACCTTGCAGTAGTGAAAGGATTAAAAATGATGGTCAGGGGCATGGTTGGGAGGGCTTTAAAAGAAGAGAAAGGACAGTCTGTCTCTCTCTCTGCTTCCACCATCTTGCAATGGGAGACCCCTGGGTCACTGTTGCCACCACCAGATGGACTTT
>NW_007735561.1:34823-54334 GCF_000696425.1 Galeopterus variegatus
TTTCATAGCAGGTGTATTTGAGTTTTAAAAGTCAGTCTCCACACATCATGCCATCTTACTTTTATCTAGCCCTTCACAGGTTTCAAAACAATTCCAGGTTTATTATGACAGTTTACCCTCTAAAGAACTCTAAGAAGTAGGCAAGGTAAGAATTACTGTCTGCATTTACAGAAGAAGAAATCGGCTCAAGTGGTTAGGTGATCTGTCCAAGCTCTTTTAGGTAGTATACACTTGGAACTCAGAGAAGGTCATTTATCGCCTCAGTGTGATGCTTAATTCCATAACAACCTGCCATCAGTATGGAATAATACGTGGCCACATTAGAAAGTGAAATGATAGAATCTTGTATTTCACTTGCATCTCTGCCTTCACACATTTGTCCTCTTTCAAATATCCCACATCATTTTGCAAACAAATGCCATTATTCCCAAAGAAATGAAAGCACCTATAATATTAGAGAAACACTCTTATGGAAACTAAAAACACTTTTCAGATAACAGGATGGTTGTAGAATGTTTCCAGGGCTGGAGTTGCTCCTCCCAACAGCTGGTTTATAGGATGGAAACTTCAGTGGCTGGTGCGGGCTATGTGGCATAAAGCCTTCAGAGGCACGTCGGAAATGAAATCCAAAAGCAAAACGCTTCTTCTCATGTCAGCTTCTGGGTAGATCGTTTTATGAACTTCTAAAAAAAAAAAATCTCAACTCCTTTAGCACAGTCAAGCTCTGGATGCCAGGCGTATGGTCCCGGTTCTTATATATGTCAGAGATGAGATAGTCGAGAAGTCATAGGACACTCTCACAGTGCCACGCTTCTGACACACAGCTGAGTCCCTGCTGAGCAGAGACATCGTCTTATTTGTCTCTGGGTTTCTAATGCCTAGGACACCAGGCACTCATTAAATATTTGTGGGATCACAAGCAACCCAGATGAAAACTATGAGCTCTGCCAGTATTTTGCCAAAGTAACATAAGTGAACCTGCTCTAATTTTGTACATGTGGATATTTTTACCCTAACAGTGCACTGAATAGGTTGCCTATCAATAGACCAGAAGGGCATGGGCTTTTGCCTCCGCCTGTATTGCTAGGTTTCACTCTGTCCTTCTCTCTACCCTCTCCTCTATGCCTTCTTCTTTGATTCCCTGTGTATTTCTCAAACTCTCTCTTTCTCTCTCACATAAAATTTCTTATAATTTTTCTCACGAACACAAATTATAAATCATTTATAAAATTCATTATGAATTATTCCTAGCAGGAAAATTAATATCACTGTTAGAATAAAAAGTTTATAAGCACTAAACTGTACCCAATAAAGCTTATTAAGTAAAAATTAGTAAAATTATAAAATATTCCTGAGAAAATTTAGCTAAGAAAAAACTAACCCAAGAAAATTGCACTTTGTACAAATAATGACCATGAGAGTAAAACACTCTTTATGACCAAAGCTATAATCACTTTAAAAAATAACTTATCAATGACAAAAATTAGTACCAATGTAAAATTTAAATGAGAAGAATTGATCCTGCTAAAAATAATTTTAGTAAAATGAAAATGAAAAAATATTAAAAACCATTAAATGCACTTTATAGAAAATTAATCAGGGAATTAAATTGGCCTAAAGGTTTTCACTCCAGAAAATATTTTCTTGAACCAAATAATTCAATGCTGGTATAATTCTGACTGAAATATTTATATTAAAAATGTCCTTGGAGTCAAAATATTGAGGTCAAAACAGTAGACATTAAAAATCCTATACCAGTAACATCAGATATCTGAAAGCCTACAAATTATTTCCTTAGCCAGAAAAATCTCTTCTCTGGACTTTAGTTTTCAGATGAAGATGTTGAAATAAATTAATTTTCTCTTGTGTATTTAATTATATGGCTAGCCAGATATAATTCACTTGTTTCTATAATTATATGATTAGGCAGATTTAGATTTTTTAACTTTTTTAAGTGGGCAATGATATTCTTTTTTGTTTTGTTTTGTTTTGGAGGTTGGCCGTTACCAGGATCCAAATCCTTGACCTTGGTGTTACAACACCATGCTTTAACCAGCTGAGCTAACCGGTCAGCCCCCTTAATGTTTTTTTAAACTAAATTCCAAGTCAGTATAAGTGGAAAGAGATCATGAAAGAAATTCAGAAATGAATTAGTTAAAAAAATTTTTTGGTCACATAATATAAAGGTTTAGACAATTAATCATAAATAATATAGTTATAAGCAATAAAAACACTTTGTCACTTTGGTAAGTAATACAAAATTGACTTACTTTATAGACTGAGACAAAAATCTCCATTATTCATTTTTGGAATTCTGTAAAATAATGTATGAGATGCTCTTGAATCTATATGAACAGTGGAGTTTAAGGTAAAGTCCTCAAAATATGATTTTTCTATATCTTATACTACTGACAAGAGAGTATTTAAAGTATACTTAATATTGAACTAGACACTTCATTCAGAGAAATTATAAGATTATAAAGCACATTAAGGCAATTTACAAATAATCAGACAATCAGTATAAAATTAGTTTAATTAAATAATCAATAGGTTTATGAATTTATTTCATGTTAAATTTTTTATCCAATTTCATCTAAAACATCCCAGACACGCCCGATGTGTCCATCACATGGGGCCTCTGCGAAAGTGTTGCTGCTGCTAAAGAAGTTTTTTAAAATTACTCACTTAGGGGCCGGCCCGGTGGCGCACTGGAGAGTGTGCCGCTTGAGAGTGCGGCGGCGCTCCCGCCGAGGGTTCGGATCCCACATACAGACCAGTTCCCGCTCACTGGCTGATCCCGTTGCCGGTCCTGGTCTGGTACGGGCGCGTGCGATCCCGTTGCCGGTCCCGGTCTGGTACGGGCGCGACACTGAGGGTTGCAATCCATTGCTGGACATGAAAAAAGACAAAAAGGAAAAACAAACAAACAAACAAACAAAAAAATAATAATAATTGGAACTCAGAGACCATTTTTAAAGGTCCCACAAGACAGAATCCAGAGGAAGAGGTTATGAGTGATGCTTGACTTAACAGGATGCCAATTGTGGGTGATAATATAATCTTCCTTTTCCTTTATATATGTACATTTCCCCCTTTGCATCTGTTTCCATGATAGCCCCAACCATTTTGGAAGTGAGAAAACCAAGGACGCTGGCCATCTTATAAAGCAGAGGAGCTAGGAATTCTAGGTTACTGCCCTGGTCTTGTTTCCTTCATTCCATTTGTTGGTCAGAGCTGCCTTCTCTCTTTAAACCTAACCACAGTGTTGCTTTTTCCATTTGCATCTCGGGAGGATCAGATGAAAGGAGGGATAGAATAACACCAGCATACTCAATTATGTCACTTTCACCTCCAACTCCTCCTAGCTCAACCCTTTGCAATTCTGACAAGTCTTTGAAAGTGACCAGGTTCAGAAAGGCAACGGTGTAGTTTAAACCACTGTGTAAATGAAAAGGTGAGGGAGAAGCTTAAAATTAAAATAACTTCAATTTCTTTTAAGTTTCACTGGAAAACTATGCACTTAACCCCTAAAAATAAAACGGAATGGCTTTTCATTCATGTATTCATTTATGTCATAGATGTTTGAGAAGAGCCTGCTACCCATAGACGTTTGAGAAGAGCCTGCTACTGGCCAGGCATTGTGCTAAGGACAAGGACACAACGTGAAACACAGCACGGCGGACCTTGCACTCCAGGAGTTGACAGGACAGTCAGGAGAGTCAGACAGGAAGACAAACGTGAGGATTCAAAAGCACAGGTGTCACGATAGCAGGTTCAGTGAGGGTGGGAAGAGGAAGCGTTGATGCCCCTTCTGATGGTCTGGAAAAGTTTCATCAAAGGCTGACTCTCAGAAGTAAAGTTTCCAGTGCAGTCCAGGAAGAGGGTAGAATCGGGGGCATTCTAGGCAGAGGGTACAGAGGGACGAGATGTACAGACTTCACCCCACAGGGCCAGTGCAGGTCCTGCAAGGCGTTCGGTGTTCGGCGGCATGGAGAGGAGTGTGCCAAATGGGACGGCTGAGGCTGGACAGTAACCAAGTCCACGATACAGCAGCCTTGTCAGCCACATGGACAAGTCTGTACTTGCTGAGGGTAGTGGAAAGCCATTTAGATTTTAAGCAAGAGAGTGCCAATATCAGATTTGTGTTTTTGAGCAATTACTCAGGCTGCAGCTTGGACAGGAGGGGAAGGAGGGGGACAGAGGGGAGGCTGTTTCATCAGCGTGAAAGACGTTGAGGGTAGACTAAGGCAATTGAGAATACCTACCCGGCACCTTTACAGTATTTAGAAAAGGGCATGCCCTCTGGGTGGAGGCAGGTGACCCTCCCACCCTCAGCCAGGCACCTTTGTACAGGGAACAGACTGCTCAGTACATGCAAGGGGCAGTGGCCTGGACAGGTGGTGTGAGGGTGGAAAGGAAGGAGGGTAACACGATAGAATTGAATGTTATATGGGAGATGAGGAAAAGATGAGTCAAGGTGGCTCCCAGATTTCTAATTTCAGTGAACATGTGAGTGATGGTGCCATTTACCAAGAAAAAAGATTAATAATAGGAAAAGATTTGGAAGAACAGAGAACAACATTGAAATGAATGCTTTCAATGAGCACATGCTGGAGAATCAGAACATAATTGCCTATCCAGAGGGGCCTCTTGACGATCAGCAGTGCCTAATTCTACTTGGAAATAGCTCCCTCTGTACCGTCTACAGCTGCCCCACATCCCCAGAGAGTCTTTATCTGAGGACAGCATCCCATCCCCCACTCCATCAAGCCTGGATTCCTTGTCTTCTCCCAGTCTTGGTGGTGGGAATGTGCAAACACAGAGGACGTCCTCTCAGAGAGCCTTCAGCACATTCCAGAGCATAATAACCACACTAGAAATGACCAAGGAGGTGATCAGCCATAGGAGGGTCGGGTCATGGATGATTCCTTTCAGGAACTGTAGGACTAGCGCCATATAGAGGTGGTTGTGGCTCTGGAATCATGCATTATTGGTGGATACAGGACTCCAGTGAAAGTAGCCACATCTTCTTTTAGGTGGCATATCAGCCAGGGGAGGCTAGGCCATGCTGTGGTAACAAATAACCCCCAAGCGTCCTGGCTCAGAGCAACGGAGGTTCGTTTCTCACTCATGCTACTTGTCCCTGCCAGGTCAGCTGGGCCTCTGTCCTACATCATCATTGTCCTCCCTCCTGGACTCAGGCTGATGGAGCAGCCACCATCTAGAGCTGTTCTGTCCAATATCTTAGTCCTTTGCCACGTGTGGCCACTTACATTTTAATTAAAATTAATTAAAATTTGATAGAATTAAAAATTCATTTTCTCAGTTGCACCAGCCATACTACAGTGCTCGCTGTCACATGTGGCCAGTGGCTACTCTGTTATACTGTGTAGATAAAGAACATTTCCATCATTATGGAAAGTTCTACTGGACATGCTGAGTTAGAGCATTGGGGCTTTGAGCGTCTTGCACCAACAATTAAATGTCCTGTGGTCCCATCCAACCACTCGGGTCCAAAAAGTGCAATTCTTCCTGTGCCCAGAAAACAGAGAATATTTGGTGAACGACATTAACAACCACCCATTCCTGCCTTCAAAAGGGCTCACCATTCCCCTCACCTTTATTATCACCCGACCACTCGGGTCCAAAAAGTGCAATTCTTCCTGTGCCCAGAAAACAGAGAATATTTGGTGAATGACATTAACAACCACCCATTCCTGCCTTCAAAAGGACTCACCATTCCCCTCACCTTTATTATCACCCAGGATACAAACAGGGAAAGAACTCATAATTCGTATATGTGAAAAGAAGAACAGAAGAAAAGTAATTTAGTGTTTTACTCCAGGATGTTGCAAGTGAGTTGTGAGCTCAGAATTAAATGAAATGAATAACAATTACAGCAATGACATTTCACTGAGCTCTTTCTCGGCATTATGTGCCTTATTTTATCTTTAAAATGACCCTGTGTAAAAGTATATGAGGGTACATCACAAAGTTCATGGAAAAATGGTATTAAGAGATAATACAAATCTTTCCACAAATTTTTTGAAGACCCCTTGTATTACAATCCCCTCTTTAAATATAAGGAAACTGAGGCTCAGAGAGGTTAGGTAATATGACCAACAGAAGTCTACCTGGCTTAAAGCACCAGAAATGCTTTATACAGAAGCAGAGATGGAATATACTATTTCTTAGGTCTTTTAATTTTTACCCTTCAGTTCCATAATAGCACTCAAATTCTGACTTGTAATTTTGTACAAAGGTTTTAAAGAAGCTGGGTAGGTATTTTTGGCTTAGTTACAAAACTATTCAATTGAAAGCATTTGTGGGCATGAAGGGCCATGAACACATAGATATGAAGGGATGGTCTGTTTCCTACATTGAACTGCTTGTAAAATGTATACATGTACACATATATTTTATGAAATTGATCTGTGTGTGATTAAGCTCCTTGGAAACCCTGAAAATCCTCCAGGCAAAGTTTTTCAAAGTGTTCAACTATGATGGGTAAATTAAGTATGCTACCTTTTCTTGTTCTACTTTTTTCTTAAAGCTGTCCTTGTGCCAACTTTCCATCTTTTTAGATGCCAAAATGGCAATCCACAATTCCTGAATATTTGGTTAGCACTGGACAAGAAACCTTGTTATCGCTCGGAGGTGGAGAAGCTGTGGCCCTGTCAGCAAGTCCTCCGGCGCTCCAAGTGCTGGCCGTAAGCCCTCTGACCTACGACCCTTGCTTCATGAGTTCTGCTAGGTTTGGGAGGACAGGGGGCAGCTGCTGGTGGCCTATTGATGGCATTGCAGAAGCCACATGGCCTAGGCTGTCCATCCCTCTGCTTGGCCAAATAAATCACATCACCTTTCTTTTCCTCCACAGTATTCCTTAGCAGGACAAACAGCACCATTTCAGCAATTTTAAAGGTGACTTCCACTAAAATATGTATGTGGATTTACTTCAGGGCTGGTAGGCTGGCCTATAAATTTATATCAGGTCAACCATGGAAAGCCTTTCAATTAAAAAAGAAGAAAGAATATACAGAAAGTAAAGTTTCTGTCAGCATTTATCTTTGGATGAAAAAATGTGAGAGTATTTCTTTTCTCTTTTTTGTGTGTGTGTTATCTCCTTTTTTTCATAAAAAAGAAAAAGAAATCACCCATGAAGAGTGATTAACTGGAGTATTTCAATGGATGGATTTATAAACCTCTCTTGTAACACCTGGAAATAAAGAGAAATCTTCAGTGTCACCAAGCACTGCTTCGCATTGCTTTCAGCTGCAGACGGGCATGCCTGACAGCCTTCACCTCTGGGGTGCAATTTGAAGCACTTGCATTGCCCACCCCCTCCCTTGCTTATGGAAACTGAGAGATTAGCAGAGCCAGAAACAGAAACCCCACCAAGCCACTGGCCGCTGTGGGCAGGCTCTGTCCTAGGGCCAGCCAGAGTCCTTCCACACCCCAGCACCCAGCTCTTTCAAGGAAAACTGTCTTCCATCCCCACAAATGGTAACCTTTGGCCTCTGCCAAACAAGGGCTGCAGATTGCTTCGTAATTTTTATTTGCCAAGAATTTATTGAAGCCCATAAAACAAATTTCTGTAGCTGAGGAAACTGTACCCTTTTTGTTTGTTTTTATTGTTGTTTTTAATCTAGGCTACAGTCCAAAAGTTTGCAGCATGAGTGAACTGCTATGCTCTGCTTTCTAGTTTTATTTGGCATGGAAAAGGCAAACAAATGGTGGTGCTTTGTGTAACATTATGTCTTAGAGGTTTCTAGTGTTTGGTGTTTGTCTTATTATACTTAAAATAAAATCTTTAAAAAGGGGAGGATTAAAACATTAAGTCCATGGTATCTAAAGCAGTTCTTTGCCAAGTAGTAAAAGCATTAATAAAATCAAACATATCTTCATAACAACACTGTGTCTAGGTAAATGAAAGACGCAAAGGGTCTTCAGAAAGTTCATTGGAAGATTCATATTATCTTTTTAATTCCATTTTTCATGAACTTTTTGAAGTACTCTTGTAAGTTGATCCCATTTTGCAGACCAATATACTGATTCAGTCTAGGGCCTGTTTCATTCTAAGGTCACTCATTATAGGTTTACAAGGTCAGCAGGAGGAGGACCAGTGTTCCTGTCACTGTTCCAGAGTTCTCACCCTTTCTGCTTGCTTCCTCCTTATAGTACATTAGAGATTAATTTAATTTTGAAGCATAATACTTCATGTGAAAGCCACTGTAGAAAAAAATTTGTGACAATGTCCTGTTCGTTTTACAACTATTAAAATGTTTCCCTGATGTCATTGAATGTTCCACATTTATCAGAGCTTTTATTTTAGTCCATAATAGGAAATGGGTAACAGAAAGGATGAGAAAAATGACATTTAGAACTACAATGATAAGCCAGGCTCACTTCTGTGCATAGCATGTTCCTTTGAAGATTTCATTCATCTGGAAACTATGACATGCATAAAGCCCAGTTTCAACTGGGGAAGGAACCAGACAATGGCATTCATCAGAGTTTTGTGGTAACTGGAAAGACATACAATAAAAGTAACGTAGCAACCATGTCCCTTCTCTTCCTTCATGCCCAGACTCTTTAAGTGAACTGACCCTGTAATTCTCGGGAAATAATACACTTGACAGGACATTGTGAGGAAGGGCCATTGCCGGCCAAGCAGATGCTGTGGACTGTGTCTTACACAGCTCTGTCCTCACACCTGGCTCAGAGCCGGGCTCGTTCTGTATGCTCATGGGCATGTGGTATCTGCATGCAGCCTGCTGGGTACAGAGGTCAGTTGGCCACATCAGGAAAATGACAGCCAGGGAGGAGCATGAGCAAAGCCTTTTCCTTCCCTTGATTGTAACTTCAGGCTTTGTCTTTAAAAAATGTTTCTGAATTATTCTTGCATCATGGCATCCCTTAAACTACCTAGCCATGGGATTAGCCTGCCAATCGGATTATAGCTCTAAGCTTGTATTTTCTGCTATTTGCACAAATATGGAAAGCATAAAAATATATCACATTTTAACATACTCTTTTAAGTAAACAAATGCTTGATGCCTTTCTGACATTCCAACTGAGTCATCCATTACTCACTGTGTTCGGAAGAAAAGCACAGGCATGCCAAGTGATGAGGAATGCCAGGTGATGTAGTATCATCATATCACTGGCAGGTGTGCCCACGCTGTCACCTGAAATCCTATCGGTCCGTGGGGTGGAGAAAGCTAGGAAGATTGGGAAGGTGATTAGAAGGAATCTGCGGGAGTTATACGTGCTTCAGTGAAGCACCAACCATGCCCATGCCAAGAGCACTATAAATGCCGTAATGTGAGGGAATCTGCCCATTTCCAATAGACATGCCAGACTGCTTCTTTTTCTGAGTACTTAGCTGAAAGGACTCAGGGCTTCTGAGGGGCAGAAAAGTTATTCGCAGTTAAGCACTGAGAGTTCTTAATCTTTGTAATTCCACATTCCAATATGACTCATATAGCTCTAACTCTTCCTGTCATGTTATTCATTGGCTTCTCCCGTGCCTAGAATAAAGCCAACTTGGAGTGAAACCTTTGTATTCCCCAAGAGTTAAGCACTGAGAGTTCTTAATCTTTGTAATTCCACATTCCAATATGACTCATATAGCTCCAACTCTTCCTGTCATGTTATTCATTGGCTTCTCCCGTGCCTAGAATAAAGCCAACTTGGAGTGAAACCTTTGTATTCCCCAACGAGGCCGCTAATCCTTTCATTTTCTAATAAGGCAATGACTATATTTGCTCCTTTTTAAAAAGGCAGCTGAAGCAGAAGGGGTGTGCCTGTGTATGTTAATAAGGCCGCCTGTCTCCCAGCTGCAAGGCCCCCAATGCAGCCTCTGAAGCTCCTTTCATGGCAGCAGCGTCCTGGAACTTTATCACAGAAGTGGAAAAGTAAGCAGTTCCAGAGATTCAGAGGATGACCTGAAAGCAGCTCTGTTTCCAGTCAGCGTTCCCAGAACCCCACTTTGCTTCAAGCTCAGGCCTAGCAAAGTGACTTGGAAGGCAGGGTGCCACAAGAACACACAGGCAGGGGCACAGCTGACCAGAGACTAATGGAGCCACGTGAGGTGCCCGTCCAAGCCAGCAACATCAACCCATCAGTCAGCTCAGAGTAGTTCCACTCCAGGTCAAAGGGCTCTGCCAATTTCAAACCAACATGATTACATAAACAAACAGCATTGGTAAGCATCAGAGAGGTACATGATGTGAAAGGAAATGCTATTTGTTTCTGATGAATTTTCCTGGAAGCTGGACATGGATTTATTTTGCAGAGTAATGTGCAAGGCTTATGATATAGCTAGAGTTGTCTTTATCCCCAAATCTGAAAGACCTTTGCAATTTCATTAATCCGCACAAGTGAATGCTCAAAATATTGGCTTCTATATACACGTTCCCACACTTTGACTCAATAATCCTAATTACAAGAATTTTTTGCAAAGAAATAATTCACATGGAAGAAATATATGTGTGTGGATATGTGTGTGTATACAAATGTATACATATACATGTATATAAACAAATATCTATATACTCGAAGATATTAGTTTCAGTGTCGTCTGTCAGACTGGCAATTGCCTGAATGCCCTCTATTACAAAAACATCGATTTAACTATAGTAAATTCTCTCAATTGAATAATCTTCAGGCATTAAAAATAATACATTTGAAGCCATAGTGTAATGGAAAGTGTTCATGATGCAGTTTTTTTTTAAGTAAAATGCAAAATTGTATTTATATTATGGATGTAGTTGTAAAAAAAAATAATGAATGCACATGGACGAGACTTGAAAGGAAATATTTAAAAAGTGAGAAAAAATTTTTATAGCAGTGGGAAGCTTGAGAATTATATACCTCTTTTGTTTAAATGTTTAATGTTGTTGTAATGTTGTTTGAGTAACAAAAGAGAAAAGCAAAACAAGTTTTCCCCTTTATGTGGCAACTGCCTGCTACGTTATCTTTGGTGGTAAGTGTAAATTTTCAGGAGCTGTAAATGCAGGGTGCTTGTCTAAAATTTGGAAGGTTTTTTGTAAAAGAATCCTGCAGAGAGAATATTATATATGCCAGAAAACCCTACTGGGGTCACATTTAAGCTGTGGCTTGATTTTAAAAGAATCCTTATTCTACTCACACTACACACTCTCTCTCCCACAAGGACAGGACAACTTTGGAGTACTAGGTCAGTAATAAAAGTCTTCCCCTATGCCCACTGCTCTCTCCCACCTAAGTCTGAACGTCTTGGTTGTAGGAGGAGCAGGATGCTGTTGTGAGGCAGAAACCTGATTTCTCTTTTTTTTTTTTGTCCTTTTTGAGACCGGCCACACCGCGCTCAGCCAGTGAGCACTGTGAGCGCACCGGTCATCCCTATATAGGATCCGAACACGCGGCGGGAGCGCTGCTGCGCTCCTAGCGCCGTACTCTCCTGAGTGCACCACAGGCTCGGCCCCAGGAACCTGATTTCTAAGTCAATGAAAGCACAAATGGTTACTGAGTATCTCATATGTCGAAGGCATCTTGTGAAATATTATGTGTAGTGCTACATACTAAGAGACGATTGTGATGCTTACTATTTATTGACCCAGGCATTATGCTAAGCATTAGACATGCATTATCATATATTATCCTCACAGCCACCCTCTAAGTTACGTTCCACTAAGAGCCCCATATTACAGATCAAGAACGTGAGATTTGAAGACTTATCAGCTGTTAAGTGGAACCAAAGTAAAGTAGCCTGTGAGTCCAAAGCCACACTCTAACAGACCTATACTCTCTGCCTTCCCATGTACTCATCCAGGTACTTTTAAACTTTTTACAACATGTAAAGCCCCTGAGGCTTTCCCTAGACAACCCAGCGATTTCTTTTAACTGGCAGATGTTTAATATGAACCGTGGACTTAGGACGCAGCATGGAGGTGAGATAGATCCAGGACAGACAATTCCTGGAGGTGGAGAAATGCAGAGTAATTAGAGAGAAATCATGCAGAGAACAAGAAGCTAGAAGAAGGCAGAATAACAGCTGGATATAGAGGTGTGTGTTTCACCCAAAATTCATGAACCATGGACTCACCCACTTATAAAGTGATGGCTAAGGCCATGGAGATTGGGAGTGGAGGGCAGATAAGCATTTACTTACCTGAACATCAAAAAGGCAGCTAAAAATAATAGCACAGTATGGGCCAAGAAAGCACCTTGAGCTAAGCTAATAAGAACCACCAGTCAGAGGTTTTAGGGCCCCAGGGAAGGGCTAGAAGAGCCTTTAGACAAAAAAGTTGCGGTTGCAGCACCTCAGGGACTTGTTCAGCATTTTGGGCTTTGACAAAGCTGCCTGAGTGACCTGAGTCTAATCTGGTAGCTTCCCTAGTATGCAAGGTTTTTACCCTCTAAACATCTCATACTGGGATGAAAGTTAGCAGTGCACTTGAACCAATGCTATATATTGGATTTTGAAATAAAAGGAGCCACTGCAGGAAAGAAAGAAGCAGTTAGAGAAAGCAAGATCATGGGAACAGGGTCCTCTGCATGGAAAACAAGTAACAGGAAACTCCAAATGACTCAGTGATTCCCCCTGGGTGCTGGACCTTTGCGTCAGGTCAGTGGAGCCAGGGCTTTGTGCGGGACAGTGTGGGGACGAGCATGGACCTTGGAGCTGAAGAGACCAGGCCCATGTCCTAAAGCTCCCACTTCCTAGCTCTGTGGCCTTAGAAAGCTACTTCAAATCTCTGATCCTGCATTTCCTCATCTGTAAAATGAGACCAATCATGCCTGCCTCCGAGGGCTGTCATGAGGCATAAATGGCATGAAGGCTGCGAAACACCCGACACACCCTAAGCAGTCAACTAGTTTAGGTCTCTGTCCCTCTCTCCTCTGAGAGGCACCCCAATTCACAGGAGACTTGCTCGGTTCAGTCAGAATAGCATTACATTTCAAACACACAGTTCAGGAGTCCAACATATCACAGGATTCTTCAGTCCTCTTTCTCAAAGAACATCGCAGGTGATTACAATGCTAAATCCTCTTTTCTCTCCTCTTTCTGTCCCTCCCAGCTAACGATGTGCTGAATTTTTCTAGCTAGTTCACTTCGCATTGGTAGCTTGCAGCCAGCTGTGGTGGCAATATGTACAACATGGAACTCGGCAAATGCTCCACGTCAGGGCTCCTTTTGTTTCCAGAGAGCTGGTTCAGCAGCGTAAATACCACTGCTCAAACCCCCAGTGACGCCAAAGCCGTTCTCCTTAACTCTCAACTTGTCCCCACCCACCTGTCCCCACAGCAAACTCATCCTCCACTCTCGGGCTTCAGTTTTTCCCTCCCTCCTGTTCCCCCCGACTTCTGTCTCAGCACACTAATATGTGCTTGTGTCTAGATGTAGAGGACAGAGGAGAATCAGGGTGTCAAATACAGGACTATCCGGTGGAAGAGGAGAGAGAAGCTGTTAAACCACTCCCTGATTGATAGCAATTTTCCCCTCAGGAGGATTTGACATGAACAGTGATCATAGTTACTCTATACTAACCTTGTGGCACCTTCTAAAACTAGGACTAGTACTGACTCCTCCGTATGGAGCCGAGATCATATTTTTTAACCTCAGGGGGAAAAAAAAAGAAAGAAAGATAGAAAGAAATGAAAAGGAAAAAAAAAAAGGAAGTAACATTTATTTTGGGAATGACGGTTTGTTGAATCCATCTTTGCATTCTCCTCAGGGACAATGTCCCCTTTCAGCCACTCTCTTTGATGGTACTTGGAATCATTCCTGCCTATGTTTCTTAAAGTACCTTACCAGACATGATGTCACCAGCTTCTATGCTAGTGACCCTGTGTCTATCACTGGTCCACCAGGGCTTACCTGCAGCATGAATAACCCTAATACAATGTAAAAATAAACTCGAGAGGTTAAAAACGTTCTTTCCAAACAAAGCTCAGCAAAAAAAACAGTTTGCCCGAGGGTGTAGATAGCAGTTTGCTTTTTCACACTCAGGCCAATCTAGCAAGGCCATCCAGTCTCAGGGAGTATCCTTTTCATGCTGGTATTCTATAGTCTACAAGCTGCTGTGCAGTTGGTTCTCTCCTGAAGTCATCCCTGAAAAAGCTGGTCTGCCAGATTGCAGTCCTGCCCTCCGTTTTGTCCATGCCTTTGAATTGGCAGGTGTCCCAGACAAGACAGTACTGCCAGTCAGCTGTCATTTGGCAGCAGGGTTTTTGTAATTATTAGTGAAATTACAGACCATGGGCTTCTCAGAGCTGATGTGGGAGCCAATAATCTTCTAAGTTATTCTAAAAGAGTTATATGTCTTTTTTTCTCTTAATCTACACGGTAAGGCAAATATATTTTATCCATTGGGATGGCCTTAGGCAAAGAAAGGTCAAGAAAGCAACATTTATTTGGCACTCAGGGTCTGCCAGGCACTATTCTAGGCACAGTACCTTATTTAATCCTTACCCTATGAGGAAAATGCTATTATAATCCCTGTTTTACAGATAGACAAATCAAGCCTCAAAGATGTGAAAAAATTGCCCATAAGCTAGCAATTGCTTAGTGGTTAAACCAAGATTTTCACCCAGGTCCCTCTGGCACAGAAACCCACATTCCTCCCTCTAAGGTGTGCTCTGCTGCCTACCTGAGAGTTCATCAGCTAGTGATGTGGTGTGTCCAGACAGAGCCTGTGATAGACAAAATACCTCATCTGGTCAACTACTTGGTAAGCTGAATAAAATTGTTTTAAAAATCTGTTGGAGGGCTTCTGAGGTTGCCAGCACATGGAGCCAAGATCCTGAAGAGAAGAGAAATTCACCGAGGCAATCCCAACATTGTATGTTTTGCTCTACTCCTTAGGGCATTTGCTAATTCTTAAGGTTTGCAGAGTGAGAAGCTAAGAAGCCAGACAGCAAGTAATTGAGAAGTTCGGTGGAGTTTTTGACAGATTCATGGTGCTGGGAGGCAAAACTTGGAGTTCAAGGATCACCAAAGAGAAGGAACCCTATTAAACCCTCTAAGCTCACAGAGAACTACTCTAGAGAACTGTGTTCAAGAAGTGTAGGTAAGGGCCGAGCCCGTGGCGCACTCGGGAGAGTGCAGCGGTGGGAGCGCAGCAGCGCTCCCGCCGCGGGTTCGGATCCTATATAGGGATGACTGGTGCGCTCACAGCACTCACTGGCTGAGCGCGGTGCGGCCGGTCTCAAAAAGGACAAAAAAAAAAAAGAAGTGTAGGTAATCAGAAGAAGAAAGAACTCAGAGTTCGAAACCAGCCTCCAGTGATTGGATTGTGTAGATTTTCTCCTACCTGCCGGAGTACAGAGAGATCTTCAAAAAAAACCACAACATAGGCCAGAGCTTCTAATACTTCATACACAGTGTCTAACATTTGATCAAAAATTATCAAGAATGTCAAGAACTAGGACCAAGAGAAGAAGGAAAACAGACAATGGAAGCTGAGGCACAGATGATGCAGATATCAGATTTTTCAGACACAGACTTTAAAATAACCGTGATTATTAGCTTCAAGAAAATATGCATCATAAGATATAGAATCTCACCAGAGAATTGAAATCTATAAAAAAGAATTATGTAGAAATTCTAGAAATGGAAAAATACAAGAATGGAAAATAAAAGACATGTGAACTCAAAGGTGCACCTATTCATTTAAACACAGAATTTAGGCAAAACCAACAACATATATGGACACACAGCTATTAACAGGCATTTCCTATATACAAAACAAGGGCAATAAAACAATGTCAAAAATAACTTATCATGTAAATGACTTTATAACATGGCCATAAAATCTGAAACATTAAAGATATCAAAGCGGCACCTGACTACCACAAGTGTTTTACAGATGTTTTTATCAAGACATTGAATTTCCTTTTTTTCTGGATAAATCTCTACTTGCTTGAGATTTGCTTTCCCAGAGATTGGTTTACTCTGTCCTATTTTTATATAAAAACTTTCAGCTTATCTTCGAGCTTCTGAATTAACACTTCACTCCTACCATGTTTTATTTGTTCAAGGGTCGGGCAGTTGGTGTAAAGGATAAATCATGCCCATCAGCAGGCACTGTGCTTACAATCAGGAGCACAGTGTGATTTCCAGAATGAAAGTGACTTGCTGCAGGACAATTCTCACCAGTTGTGTGACCTTGGGCAAGTCACAACCTCTCTGAGCCTCTCTATCCATAAAGTGGGGCCACTTCCACCTCCTTCTCAGTCTGTTGCAGAGATTAAACAAAATAGAGCATGTGAAAGCCCTGTGTAATCCACAAAACCTTTGCCAATTGTTAGTTATTTGTTGCTACTTCTGTTCCGCCGTGCATAAGTGGGCAATTGTGCCTCATTTATGTTTGCAGACAAATCCATATTTTTAAAAACAAATTTCTACATTCCCTTCACTCCACACTCAACACACATTTATTAAACGTCAGCTGTGTTCCAGGATCCCTGACAAGTACCAAGGATGTAAAGACCAATAAGACATGCACTCTGCCCTCAAGGACCTTGCAGCCCAGGACAGAAGGCAGATAAGAAGATAAAGTGTTGCAATACAGGGCAATAAGTGTGGGCACAAAACAGGGAGTTATTAACTCTGATTTAAATGTCAGGGGAGCATTCCCTGGTTTCAGCACCAAAAAAACCCCAAAAATAAAATAAATAAAAGTCAAGGAAGGCGGGATTTCAAAGGATAAGTGGGAGATCAGGCAGATGAAGGGAGGTGGAAAGACCATGGCTGACAGAGGGAATGTGCAGACCCAGAGGCATTTATGAAATTGTAAAATGAAATTGTAAAATTTCACTTTCCCTTTTATTAAAATATGAGGTACACCATGGGAATATAAAATATGAGGCAGAGATATAATGTTGGTCATTGATCTTCAGGGGCTAAGTCTGATGGAAGAGACAAACACACATACAAGCAATCTCAATGCTTACGTGGAAAATTATAAGACATAATTACATATGGTGTAATCTCATCTACAGAATTAAAAAAGAAAACACTAAGTATTAAGGTGACAACAAACAAAAGAAAAACAACCCAATTTAAAAATGGGCAAAGGACTTGAATAGACATTTCTTTAAAAAAAATAAAACATACAAATGGCCAATAAATGCATGAAAAGTTGCTCAACATCATTAGTCATTAGGAAAATGCAAGTAAAAACCATAAGGAGATACCACTTCACACCCACCAGGATGACTATCATTTCAAAAAATAAAATAAAATTTAAACAGAAAATAATAAGTGTTGGCAAGGATATGGAGAAATTGGAATGCTCTTACATTGCTGGTGGTAGGTAAAATAGTACAGCAGCTGTGAAAAAGAGTTCACTGGATTCTCAAAAAGTTAAACATAGAAATACCATATGACTATATAATTCCATCCCTAAGTATGTACCCAAAAGAATTTAAAACTGTAACTCAAACAGACACTTGAAGACCAATATTCAAAAGGTATGAGGCACTCAAGCATCCATCAGCAGATGAATGGATAAACAGAATGTGGTAAACACATACAAAGGCATATTATTCAACCATAAAAGGAATTAAGTTCTGATACATGCCATAAGTGTGCATAAACTTTGAAAATATTATGCTAAGTGAAATAAACCAGGCACAAAAGGACAAATACTCATACAGTGAGATTCCACGGATAAGAGCTATTTAGAATAAGCAAGTTCACAGAGACAGAAAGTAGAACAGCGGTTACCAGGGGCTGGAGGGAGTGGGGGATAGGGAGTCATTGCTTAATGGTTACTGAGTTTCTGTTTGGGATAATGAAAAATTCTAGAAATAGACAGTGGTGATGGTTATACAACATTGTGAATGTGATTGATGCCACTGAATTGTACATTTAATCATGGTTACAATGATAAATTTTATGTTAGGTATATTTTAGTAAAAAAAAAAAAATTAAAGAATAAGCAGTGGGAAAAAAAGTAATTGGAAAAATATCCCTAAATGTTAATAGTGGTTTTCTCTAAGTAGTCTTTCTCTCTCTCTCCCTCTCTCTCTCTTTCTCTCACTTATTTGTATTCTGTTTTCCTTAATGCATATGTATTTTAAAATTTAAAAAAAAACTCCTAAATTCTACTTTTCAAAAAGGAAAGGGGACAAAACACATGAAGTAAGATAAAAATCTGTGTTTTCTCTGTGTTCAAAGTGCCTTGGAAATACAGAGGACATCGTCTGGATTTTTCTAGGACTGACAGAACCCTTGCAACCAGCTTGTTCGGAGGGCTGGGGAAACGTAGCTGTGTGGCATCTTGCCCTCGGAAACCTCTCTTGGGAGAGATGCCACCTGGGTCCCGATTACTTCAGTCCTTCTGCTGAGCTTTAGCTCTGCGCTGCAAGCCCCACTCAGGGCGAGGCATCGGCAGCTTGCAACTGCAAAGAGCACTGCTCCCTTGGCTACAGCTGCCCAGCTGGCCTGGAGGACTCTGCAGTGGTTAAAAGTTAGACAGAAACTCTCCACCGGAAAGGAGGAGGAATGCAAACAGCATCCAGTTTCTTCCTGGGACTCCCTGTCCCTCAGAGTGTGAACTTCAGCTCTCTGGTACCAAACACCTGGCTCCAAGGCTTTCCCCTTCTATTTTGGGAAAGGAGAAAAGCTAGCTTTGTTGTTTTAGATACTGGCCTCTCCCCCATGCTGCCCTTCCCTTTGTCAGAGAAAAAGCACCAACAGTATTGTGGTCATATCTCCCAAACTTGGAACAAATAGTTTTGGAACCAGGCCATGCCATGGAATTAGATCATCAGGCAAGAACCTGGGGCACTGCTAGTTTGCTCAAAGGTTTTGCCTTGGCCTGGTTTGACTGAGGGGTCCACTGAACTGCTAAGAGAGGAGGGAGGTGTGATGAGCTCCCAACAAATCTGTGGCTTATGCTGATGAGGCTCAGGATATTTCAAAGGAAGATAGATTTAAACCACAAGTCAGGGAGGTATGGGCCCTTAACTTGAAAGCCCCTTAGCTGTTAAGGGGCACATGTGTGAGACTTCTAAATAAGGGGCTGATGATGAAAGTTTCCCTTTTGTCTGGGATTGTGCCAAAGAGTTGACTCTGGTCATCCAATATGGCCCTGGAGAATCTACACCAACAGTGAAACTTTCTCTTGTCTCTGAGAAAACTCATGGCCATACCCTGGAATTTCATTCTTTTGCTTTTAAACTCTGAGGTCCTATCATTTCAGAATGAACTAAGAGTTGGAACACAGGAGTTATTTTAACACTAAATCCTCAATTTCTGTGTATTTTTCTCCTTTGAGATATCCAACTCTCTATTGCAGCTACCTACATGCTTCTTTTGCTTTTAAACTCTGAGGTCCTATCATTTCAGAATGAACTAAGAGTTGGAACACAGAAGTTATTTTAACACTAAATCCTCAATTTCTGTGTATTTTTCTCCTTTGAGATATCCAACTCTCTATTGCAGCTACCTACATGTGGACAATATATTCAGAACTTTATTCTCCAGGGAAACTCAAATGGAGACTCTTCAGACTCTG
>NW_007735561.1:54628-76439 GCF_000696425.1 Galeopterus variegatus
AAGTTATTTTAACACTAAATCCTCAATTTCTGTGTATTTTTCTCCTTTGAGATATCCAACTCTCTATTGCAGCTACCTACATGTGGACAATATATTCAGAACTTTATTCTCCAGGGAAACTCAAATGGAGACTCTTCAGACTCTGGGATCCAGTGGTGTGCTAGAGACAGCTCAAAGGGTTCGTGAGAGCCAGTTGTGCACACCTCTTCCCAAGTGTGTCTTCACACATTCATGTCACGTTGATCACTAGAAATCAGCCATGGGAGAGCATTCCACAGAAATCAGCAAACTCTACAAATCAGGATTCTTTGTTTATTTGTTTTGGGGGCCAAGTGGAAAGCTCAGAACTAAAGATAGATTAAATTAAAATCAGCCTATTGATATTAGACCTCTCAAACCAATCTCCTCCCCTTCCCTACTTCCAGAAGGCAGCAACAAGCATTCACCACCAGGCAGGTGATTAGAAGTATATCTCTGGAAAACTAAATGTCCCCAGGGATTAAAAATAAAGTCCTAGTTATAACTTGGGGGTCCCTTAACAAACAAACAATCAAAAGTTAATGTATCACTCATGGTCAATAAATCCCACAGGTCTTTCAAGTAGCTTTTTAGTATCTTACTTTAATTACAAACTTTCATCTGTATTCTACTAAGTATATGCAAGTCACAGGATCTACTGGAATTCAAGGTGAAGAAATTTTATTAGAATGTGACTCGCTGGAGTTGCTTCAGTGTGTGTCTGCCACACTTGCTGTGGAAAAGGAACAATCTGAGAACAAGAAAGATCCTAAAAACTTAAAGCCAAAAATAAAAGCATTAAATAGAAGAGATGGAAGATAAAGTTGAAGAAATCTCCCAGAAAATAGAATAACAACAACAAAAGGAAATTTAAAATAGGAGGCAAAGACTTTTTAAAAAGTTAAAGACCAAGCCAGGAGGCCTAATATGTGACTGATAGAAGGTCCCAAAAGAGAAAAGAAAAAAACAGAGGTGAGGAAATATATCAAAGATGTGATACATGAAAATTTGGCAGACTTGGATAGCACAAATCTCCAGTCGAAAGATGCCGCTGATGCCTAGCACTGTACATGGGAGAGAGAGAAAGGGCCCCATCAGTAAGGCATGCCAGCTCATGAAATTTCAGAACACAGGAATAAAGGGGGAATCTTAACAGTTTCAGTGAGGAAAAATAGATCAGATACAAAGTACTGAAAATCAAAATGACATGAGACTTCTCAATGTTAGCACTGGAAGCTAGAAGAGAATGGAGTAATGCTTTCAGAATCCTGAGGGAAGTAATTTTAAATAAAGGGGGAATCTTAACAGTTTCAGTGAGGAAAAATAGATCAGATACAAAGTACTGAAAATCAAAATGACATGATACTTCTCAATGTCAGCACTGGAAGCTAGAAGAGAATGGAGTAATGCTTTCAGAATCCTGAGGGAAGTAATTTTAACATGAAATTTCATACCAGGCCTATCAAAAGTCAAGTATAAGAGCAAGAAAAAGACATTTTTTCCATATGCAAGGGCCTAAAATTTTCCTTCCTATGCATTCTTTTTTAGGAAGCACATTGAGAATTCATTTTTGGCAATACAAGGAAATAAACCAAAAAAGAGGGAGACGTGGGCTACAAAAAGGGAGACCCAAGTCAAAAGAAAGCCCCTGGAGAGTCCCAGCATTAGCATACAACAGACCTACAGAGAAACAGTCCAGTTTCTCAATAAGCAAAATAGCAAAATAGAAGGCTAAGTGAGAAAACTTTCCATTAAAGAAGAATGAAAACAATCAGATTATCTGATGTAATTGAATATTTAGAAAATATTAGTGAGAGGCATTTGACAGATCTTTTGAAAAATTTGGAGTAGAGAGAATAGTAATATATACATAGGCCTACACATAAGTGGGGAAGGGCATCATTAACTCCTGGAAGGGGGGTGGGGAAATCTGCAGTCTTTGCGCACGACTTAGCTCAGTAGTGAGTAATATTTAGTCACAAGGATATAAGGACTGACTATAGATTTAACCAAATATTGTGACATATGAAGAGGATATGGGAGAAGTCTCAGGAGTTTGCTTTTCAAGGCTTCGGAGGGGATAGGTTAGAGAGCTTAGTAACGGGAAGTAAAAAGATAATGCTTAAAACTGGTCAGACAAGCAATGGCAGTATGGAGGTGCTAGGTAGAGATGGGAAGAGAGCGTACATTTGAAAAGAAAAAGCTGATGAAAAAGAGTTTAAATGGGTTGCCTCTGGGAGGTAGATATGAAGAATGGAAAGAGGATTGGTTCATGTGTAGTAATGCTTGGTGTAGTAAAAATAAGGGGGAAAAACCATGTAAAAGTATTACTTTGCTTAAAAAATATTTATTTATTTATTTATTTTTGTCCTTCTTTTGTGAACGGCACCGCGCCCAGCCAGTGAGCACACTGGCCATCCCTATATAGGATCCGAACCCACGGCGGGAGCGTTGCTGCACTCCCAGCGCCACACTCTCCCGAGTGCACCATGGGGTCGGCCCAAAAAATATTTATTTTTTAAACTACTATTTCAGATTTCATCAAAATCTTTAAGAATCAAAGTTTTTCAAGCCAGAATAAACAAACAGGAAATGGAAAACAGTTAGAGACCCACTTCTCTCAGTATAGTTCCTTTAACAAAAGACAAACAAACCAAATTTGTGTTCCTTTTGTGATGACTTCCACACTGATTTTGGCAGCTCTCCCCGAGTGCCTGTGCTCCACTACAAATGACCGACTGTTCTGAGCCACTCCCGTCTAGACCTCAAGGGAGGCCCCTGCGCAGCACTCGGCAGATGGGAATCGCGGGTTCTGCTCAGATGTGTCAGGGCAGCACCTCCTCCCTGCTCGAAGTGTCCATGGTACCTGAACGAGGCTCATCACAGCCCTGCATAATTACCACATTTGGAGCCATTCTTCTGTTTGGAGGATTTTATTTTGCTTTGTTTTGTTTCCTTATTCTTTTGATTTCTTATATTTTGCAGCAACTGTCATCATTATTTTGATGCTGTGTTTTAATAGCGCCTTCAAATGCAAATGAAAGCACAAGCTGAAAATTATGGGTGGCAAACAAAGGAACTAAACTTCCATGCCTGTGTTTCCAGAGCTCCACCCGATATATAAAAGCATGAATGTCTTAGTAGTAAGCCCTGCATACAACGTAACACATCTGAGTGACCTACTCATGCAACTTTCTCATATCTTCCCAACTTGCTTGATCTTAGTCTTTCATTTCCAGTTTGTGATAGGAAGCTGCTGTGTGCACCTAGCCTGTGGCTGGACAGCACCCAGGCCGTGATGGGAAGTGCAGGTGACATTCAGTCTCTGTTAAGTCCTGTAGCAAACCAGAAGCTGTTTATCAAAAGGAAAATACTTATCTGCAGAAGAGGGCTTTGTATTGTAAGAAGAACCAGAATTTTCTGAAGACATTCTGCAAATGTGGGCTCCAAAATGGAGTTTCAATTGTGTCCTCTTACTCCGCGTTTTATAATTCTAACTCTGAGGGCAGTTCAGATCCAGTTGGAGAGTATGTTTCCCGGTGACTCTGTTCTCCTCTTTGCATCATTTATCCAAGAGTGATAAGCCAAATATTTCACACCCAGAACTGCCCAGGCAATAGGCCAATCGAGCAGAGAAGCACCGGAGCTGGCACTCTTGGCCAGCACAAGCTTTAGTTGCTAAGATCGCAGGAGAGTTGAAAGAATTGGGGTCTCTGGCCAGGGACTGAGGAGCAAGAGAGATGCTTAGAGGCCTGAGAAGCAGATAATTGATGGATATGGAAGCATTTATTTTTTTGTGTGTGTGTCTTTTGTCTTTTTTTCCGTGTCCGGCAACGGATTGCAACCCTCAGTGTTGCCCCCGTACAACGTTTGAACAACTGATAGAGTAGTACCTGTGCTTACTGAAATATCATGCCCTCGTGGTTCCCATCCTGTCTGTAATAGAGGTATAATATAATACAGCCTCTCCTTCCATCTATCTTCCTCTTGAGGGGAGATTGGGGATCAGATTCTTCTCTGTGTGTGACACAGTGCTTCCTCTGGGTGAGTGGATGAATGAACAAATGAATGTCAAATTATTTATTCTCATTTCTAAGTCCAGCTTCCTTACTCTCATTTGAAGGATTTCAATGTTTCAACTTACTCTCATTTGAAAACTTTTCATTTGAAAACATGCCAAAACTTAGGTAAGAAAAGACTTTTCATAATCACAAATATAGTCCTGTGTGAGGACCAAAGGACTTAGAAGTAAACACGCAGGGATCAGACTATCTTCTTTACTTGAAAAAAGTTATCATTGGCATATAGATGTTTGGGAGAAAGATGAAAGGATATTCCTTGTAGTTTGTTAGTTTTGTAGACGAATGTAGAGTAAAATGGGGAATATTTTATGCTAAAGATTTTTCTTTTAAAAAAATGGAGACTTCATTAGCAGTTTTAATTTTGCAGTATTTTAGGTTTAAATTAATATAAGAGAATCAAACCATAAACACCACACTGTCAACTCTTTGTTTTCCCACTGAAGCTAATTGAAGAACAGAAAGGGAGAGAAATCCATAAATAGTAAAGAGGAAATTAGATTGGTTTTTTTAAAAAAATCAATTCTCAAGACCTAAGAAGTTATCAAGCTGGAAGGACAAGGGATTGCAAAGGAATGGGATTTTTATCTAGGTCATAAAATTTACAGCTGTTTTCCTTCTTTAATTTAAATGTAGAAGTGATAGGCATCTATAATGTGCCAACCCAGCAGGATCTGAAACATGGATTCATAGGTTGAAACATTTATTTTTCATCTGGATGGAAATTGGCATGAAATAAATTTATCTAGGGATTACGCTTTTAAAGCATGCCTTGCATGGCTGCCTAGGTCAAAAAGAGAATTCTAGTATATTAAAGTAATAATTCCTTTTGAACTATAGCTATTAATGTAAGATGATAGATATAGACCAAAATAAACAATTTTCAAAGAATAGACTGAGGCCAAAGTATCATCTTGCTTCTCCAATACTTTATTAATTATAGTTTTAACTACTCATGTTCTCAAAAGATAATTACCTAGAATTCTCTAAGCTCAATCTAAAATTCTGATGGGAGTTAATGTAATGATATCACACTATTGATATGAATCAAATGCAGGATGTTTTTTTCGAAGCAACTGAATTGTTTATTTAATGCAAGAGCACTTGATCATTTGAAGTAAATAATAAATAACTATAACTAGCCTACATTAAACTTCAGAATATTTTTAGTTGTTCTTTAATAAAATTCTGAAAAAAATTTGTGTTTCTCTAATAACATGTTCCAGGAGGTACCATGTGGTAAACTATTGCTAGACACTGAACATGTAGAAATAAAGAACAATTTCTGTCCTCGTGGAACTCAGGACTTAGTGTAGGGAATATACAATTCCACAGAAAATTTCAGCAAAGCTGAGAAGTTTTGTAATAGAAGTACCCCACACACACACCAAAAAAAAAAAAAAAAAAAAAACCCGGGGAATGGGAACCTGGGAAATGCAGAATGGGAACCTGTGAAACTACAGAAGCATAAGCTCAGACTGGAAGTCCTTAGAGGAAATCCAGTGTTTAAATTAATGGGATACACAGAGTCTAAAAAACTCCTTCTAGAAAAGTCATACAGAGTAAAATAATTAACATTTTCCTTTTGAGAGTTATCACTGTATTATGTTCTCAGTTGCTTTCAATAACAATACATGGGAAATGTCCCAAGGAGTAGCTATAGAAATGCTCGAAAAAATTCCAGAATTGGCCATTATAAGATATTTCTATAATATTTAAAATTTCTGTCCCTGAGAAAGTAAATAACGTACTAAATGGCTCATGCCTATAGAATTAAGATTTTTTATATTTGAATATTTTTAGAAGAGTTACATGTAGTTTATCCATGTATAACAATGTGGCCTCTTTAAAGTTATCTCCCCATAACATAGTTTTCCCATACAAATGGAGAAAGAAAATGCTAACATGAGTCATGTGGAATTCGCATTCCTTGTAATGTACCAAGTCCTCCTTCTAACACCAGCTAAGTTTGGAGCTGGACCAGAAGACACTGGACTTTCCTTGCCTCCTACATTAATGATATGTACTTCAACTCCATAGACCTCAGTTTCCTTGCTGTAAAATGACAGGGAGGACCAGATGACCTCAGCTCTAGCAGTCATTCTACAAGATTTTTATTTCATGCTTGGCATCCTAATTACTTCCCAGCACCAGTCAATGAAGACACGCTGACTCCTCTGAATGATCCAGACATTTACATCACTGATCTATCCCTTTCTAATCTTTTGTAACTCTTAATAACTTATTTGAAATCTTAAAATATTTGAGTTTTTTTTTTAAATCCCCAAATTTTGATATTTTTGTGACACTCAGTTTTGTCTTTCCAGTGAATAGAAGACATAACTGAGGGTCAAATTCACCAGGCATGTAATAGATCAAATTATTATCGATGAGATCCTTGACCCATCCCAGCCCTCCAAAATCTCACTGTTGGTGCTCATTTTTCTCTACCATTCATTGGATCTTGAATGCGGCTTCCTTCTTATTGAAAAAATCTTTCTGTACAAGCATATGAGGTGTGACAATAAGGTAGCAATTCTGGTTCAGTAACAAACACTTCAAGAAGTATATAATTGCATTTTCATTATTTTATGATCACACTTTATTTTCTTCCTTTTTTTCTCTTTTTCATTCTATTACCCAGCTTAATCACTCAACTTACTCACTATACTATTAATAATTTTTGAGCATTTCCAGAAGTCAGACCCATGTGAAAGGTGTGTTTTACAGCTGAACATAAAAGAGCAAATGCTTATCCCTGAAGCTATTTAAAACAATGTGTCCTGAAGTTCTAACAGTAGATCCAAAGAGGATTGAAGCATCTTTATAATCAGTGTAAAAACTTATACATTAAAGAAACCATAGGAGTCTATGGTTTTTAAAAATCTATTTTATTTCATCATAGACCCTCCTTATAGATGTTAGTCTCTCCACCTACATTGGTAGGTACTGCAGTGTGCTGGACAGAGCTTCTGGAGGACTTTAAACCAGAGCTTCGGTCTCCACTCCATCATTAACTGACTATGTGAATGACTGAATTGCTTAACCTCTGAGTCTCCATTTCTTATTCTGCAAAATAGGACACTATGTACCTCTTAACCTTGTGTGTAAGATGGAGTGTTTATAAAGCTTTCAGTACAGTGCCCAGAACATAGCAGATACTTATTAAATGGCAATTCTTTTCAATCCTTAAAGATTATGATTTATATCTCTTTTTTTCTCATTTTGTGCCTAGCAAGTATTTTATCTGGAATTAATATTCAATGTTTTTTGTTAACTAATACAGGTAATCTCTTACACCCTGATAATTTTATTTAACTTCATAGAAGTAAATGGTGCTCTGATAAGTCTTACATTATTAATATTCAATGTTTTTTGTTAACTAATACAGGTAATCTCCTACACCCTGATAATTTTATTTAACTTCATAGAAGTAAATGGTGCTCTGATAAGTCTTACATTTTAGAGATTGCAAATAAAATAGTTGGACAATATAACAATAACAACAAAAAGTCTGTCTGCTTTTCCAGCATATGGAACATTGATTCCCAGGGTATGAAGTTATCTGAACTCAGAGGTACAGATAAGAAATTGAGGTGTTCTAATGCTAATTCTACCAGCAGCTATGTATGATAGATCTGCAAATCCTTTCTCGGGGTCAATTCCACAATGCAGGTTTCTGAGTCTGGGGAATCAAGTCTAATCCTCTCCATTTGGTGATTTGGGTAATCCTCTGGCCTCCATCTTTGGGGATAAACTTTATCTTATTCCTGGGAGGGAAGCAAGGAATGTCAGCTTTTCTGTCCATATATGGCCAGATTAGATTCTGTAGGAGAGTGTGTATGTGTACAAAAAAGAAAAGCAGAGAGAGTCAGCTGAGCCTTCTACAACTCTCAGCCCTAACTGATAAGAAATCTGGGTCCAAATTTAATGTCAGCCCCAAAACAAGAAAGCAGGGTGCTCAAAAATGTCAGACTAAGAGAAGGTACAGCCTCACACTCAGAAGTGCAGAGAGGCTGTCTCCCTGAGACTCAGGCCTAACCCCTCTGTGGGCTTCATCGCCACCCAATGGCCAGGAAAACCCACACGCCACACCCTGCAGGCACTGATAAATGCTTTGAGAAGATCAGCTTCTCCAGCTGATAGTTCCTCTGAACAGAAGTACATACAAGCTTAATCAATTCTGAAGCAGTTCTTGCCAGCATTAGAAAGACAATGTTAAATTTGCGTAATCTGTTTGGAAGAGGGTATGTCATAGTGGACAGACATTTTGGACTTAGAATTGGAAGAGCTGAGTTAGAATTCAGGTATTTTTCACTTACTATTTATGTGAAATAGAAAAATGAGCCTAAAACACAGCTCTAACTTTCTCAAAAGTAAAGTGAAGGAAATAATAACTACCTCATAGATTAATTGGAAGAAACAATTGAAAGAGAAAATGTAAAATGTTGCCTACACTGCACCTGGCACATAGTAGCCATTCAAAAGGTATTGTTGAACCTGTATTAAATAATAACATGATGTGTCTGGTTCTGGTTTGTATTCCTATATCTATCTTATCCCTCCGCCCTGGAAATTTGACAAAAAAAAAAAAAAAATTTTTTTTTAAAGATGACCAGTAAGGGGATCGTAACCCTTGGCTTTGGTGTTGTCAGCACCACGCTCTCCCAAGTGAGCCATGGGCTGGCCCCTCAAAAATTTTAAGTTCAGCTTTCAGAATCATTTATTATTGATTTAGATTTGTGTTCCTTTGGATGATTAATTATTCAGCATTTAATGATTTTTACTGCTTCAAAGATAGGTTTTGAAGATTTACCTCTGTGTGAATTTTAATAATTATAATATTTGCCCATACATGCATAGAGCTATGCTTTGCAAAATCTCTCCTACCTATTTCCCCATTTGTCCAAAAGTTAGTACAGTTATGCTCTTAAATTTTAACATCGATTTTATGGAGATGAGTTTAAATGGTTTTCTGTGTCTGGATACAAATAGGTCTTTTTATTTTCAAGTTCATTTGTCCAAAAGTTAGTACAGTTATGCTCTTAAATTTTAACATCGATTTCATGGAGATGAGTTTAAATGGTTTTCTGTGTCTGGATACAAATAGGTCTTTTTATTTTCAAGTCTTCATTTGAAAATGGCAACCATATCCCATAACCTACTGAGAAATGACACTCAAATAGGGCAGTGTTTCAAAGGAAATTCAGAAAAATTGCAAGCATAAATTACAGAATGAGTGTCTGACATTTGCCTTGGTTCCTAAGTGAGTGTAATTCACCCAAATGGGTGGCATGTGGCTGTTGACGGCACACTGGGAAATACTCAAAGGCCCACTCTCCACAGTGGATAACCTGCCAAGGAAAAAAGATAAATGGCAGTCTCTAAGAAAATAAAATATTGTTGTTAAACTCTTTATGAACATTTTATTGTACCACAAAGGAAGTCTACATTAAAGCAGAAGAAAATGATTTTGTTATATTTTTACATTAAATGATTTTTATCACTTTTGATCTCAAGTTGAGCTGGATCTTCCAATAGAGTTTGTTTTTGCAGCCTGGTTGTGTAAGCCATACAGCTGAGGGGAAATGTGGAGGAGGAGGTTTAGAGCCAAAGGCCTGCTTTGGAATCCCACTTCTTCCACTTACTGCTTCTGTGATCAGAGACTTTTAACTTTTTGGAGCCTCTGCTTCCTCGTATATAAAGTGGCAAAGCACAATAAAAATTACCTCAATGTTTATTAGGAGGATTAAAGGAGATAATACATACAAATAATCCCTAATACACTGTAAAGTGCTAAAGAAACTTTAATGTCAATGTAGTAATATTAATATAATTAGTGATAATAGTAGAATTGATACCAAGGTCCTTGCATGGCCATAGTCTAAGGGCGTGACCATACCCAGTCCAAACCCCCTGTCCCTGCATATACACTCACCTCTGCCTCCAGTAAACTTCTATCTATCTACACATCCCTCAGGTTCAAGACATAAAAATGTGGTTCCTTATTCACATGGCATAACACCCAGTGTGTGAAGACTTCCACAACATCTTCCTATGTCTTCTCATCTCTGTTTAACTTCCTCCAAAATAGATTACTCAAATAATATGCTTGATTTATTTTGTCAATGAATGAACACTGGATAAAGGTTATCACATGCAAGGTACTGTGAAGGGCACTGCCTGATCATCTCTCCCAGACAAGCTGAGATTCAGCCTATAGTGCAGACCAGAAATAAAATCCAAGTGAAACATCTGAGGTTATAAAATACTGGGGTGGACACAGGGACAGGGCACCACTTACCCATGGGTGGCAGACTGTGGAATCAATGGGTGAGATGGTTTCTTGGACCATCTTAGAGTAGTAGCAAGCCAAGGGTGCTTGGCAGATAGGAGAGACATGAGTATGAATCCTCAGGAACAGAAATAGAGAAGAGTGTGAGGTCTGTACCACAGGGTGGGAGGAGCCTGGAGAGATGGCTGCAATACTCTCTGGAATGACTGTTCTGGGTGGCAGAGGCGGGGGAGATTTCTGAGGAAGGGGCTAGTTCTGCTTGTTTTAATGGTGAGGAGAGAGGTAAAGACCTGTGAGCACTAAATATGTAGAAGGGTGGGAGTCAGGTCTAGGGTGGTCAGGGAGGGGCTGGTGGTTGGTTAATGAAACTTCCATGTACTGGGTATTGCAAATGATACGAAAGTGAATCAAATTCACACCTTTTAAGAAGTCAATATTTAATAAAGCAGTGTCTAAGAATCAAATGTCATACTTGCTACAGGTGTTCACAAAAAGAGTATTGTTCTGATTTCCAGGAGGCAGAAAGTGAAGTGGCTCAAGTAGAATGTTGGCTGTTTTCTAAGAACTCTCAGTGAGGTAGAATTTGTTGCTTTGGTGAATTTACCGTGATCGAGAGTCTGTGGCTCAGCTTTGCAATTTCTAAAACCAGATTCCATAAGCGCATCAGGAGTGGCTCTGACCCTCCAGGGCAAATCGCATTAGCCAAGCCCAGGAGAGGCAAACTGCCAACAGACTCATTTACAATGGGAGCCGTTACTGTCACACATCCCAGAATACTCGGATTCCATAAGCACATCAGGAGTGGCTCTGACCCTCCAGGGCAAATCGCATTAGCCAAGCCCAGGAGAAGCAAACTGCCAACAGACTCATTTACAATGGGAGCCGTTACTGTCACACATCCCAGAATACTCAGATGGCACAACCAGCACCCTCTCTCCCTGTGGGCAAGCCTATGTGCCAGGTCAGTTTGTAACCAGAGGATAGCTTGGTGAATCACAGCACGAGGAAAGAGATGACTTGAATGTTTAATGGCAACAGGCTATAACAGCCGGATGTATTCTTTAATCATAATAGAGATGTCCTTGACTATCTGCAAAACTCCAGAACTTCAGACCAGTTCTGCCCTGGACTGGGCTGGGCTAGACATAAATGACCATTTTCTCTATGACTCATTTTTTCCCTATGTTCCACCTCTCTAATTGATGGTTTCTTCCTTAGATGTGTTTAATGCATATTTAATCTGGTCTAGAATCTCTCTCTTCTCATCAGTATGTGTTGACTTTTATGTTTTGACTCTAGAAAGTCAATTTTATTTTCCTAATTTCTCTATCTAGGGGCAGAGGTGGGTGGAGAGGGCAGAGGGCAACCTTCACCATCACCCCTACTTACTGATAACAGTGACAATGAATTTGAACACGCTTTTCAATTTTCCCACTCAATGAGGGAATATTTCTAGGTTGTCGATATCATCTGCTAAAGCCACACCTGGAAATAAACACGGTATCCAGGTCTGGTTTGAGAAGCTCAGAGAAACTACAACCTATCTACTCATTTTTCTTGGGTGTTGTACTTCCATTAACACAAATTATGATAGCATTTGTTTTCTCAGCAGCAATGCTGCACTGCTGATTTATCTTGAGCTTCAAATAAACTAAACCTCTTAAATTGTCTTTTTAAGTTAAACTCCCTGGCTTTCGAGTAGTATTTTTCACATGTTCCTATTAAATTTCATTTTGCATGCATTAGCCCCTCAGCCAGCTATGTTGAAACCAGTTTGCAATAGCCAGTCTAAATGGAGTGAGATGATGTCTCAGTGTGGTTTTGACTTCCATTTCCCTGATGCCGAGTGAAGCTGAGCATTTTTTCATGTGTCTGTTGGCCATTTGTATATCTTCCTTTGAGATATGCCTATTCAGCTCCTCTGCCCATTTCTTATTCAGGTTACTTGTTTTTTCACTGTTAAGTTGTTTGAGTTCCTTGTACATTCTGGTTATTAATCCTTTGTCATGTGCATAGTTTGCAAATATTTTCTCCCATGCTGTAGGTTGTCTTTTCACTCTGTTAATTGTTTCTTTTGCTGAGCAGAAGCTTCTTAGTTTGATAAAATCCCATTTGTTTATTTTGTTGTTGTTGTTGCCTATGCTTTTAGGGTCTTATTCATAAAGACTTCATCCATTCTGACTCCCTAGAGTGTTTCCCCTTTGTTTTATTTTAAGAGTTTTATAGTTTCAGGTCTTATATTTAAGTCTTAATCCATTCTGAGTTGATTCGGGTACATGGCAAGAGTTATGGGTCTAGTTTCATTTTTCTACATATGGATGTCCAGTTTTTCCAGCACTGCTTACTGAAGAGACAGTCTTTTCCCCAATGTATGTTATTGGTGCCTTTGTCAAAGATCACTTGGCTGTACGTAGATTGGATGATTTCTGGGTTCCCTATTTCTTTCCACTAGTCCACATGTCTGTTTTTATGCCAGAACCATGCTGTTTTTGTCACTATAGCTTTGTAGTATAATTTGAAGTCAGATAGTGTGATGCCTCCAGTTTTTTTTGTTTTTGTTTTTGGTTTTTTGCTCAGGATTGCTTTGGCTATTTGGCTATTGGGGCTTTTTGCTGTTCCATGTGAATGGTAGGATGGGTTTTTTTTTCTATTTCTGTGAAGAATGTCATTGGTATTTTGATGGGGATTGCATTGAATCTGTAGATCACTTTGGGTAGTGCGGACATTTTCACAATGTTAATTCTTCCAATCCAAGAGCATGGAAGAATTTTTTCCATCATTTTGTGTCCTCTTTAATTTCTTTCAGCAATGATATGTAGTTTGGCTATTATCAAAAAGACAAAATGATAAATGCTGGTGAGGATGCAGAAAAAGGGGAACCCTTCTACATGGTTGGTAGGACTGTAAATTAGTGTAGCCATAATGGAAAACAGTACAGAGGTTCCTCAAACAACTACAGATATAACTGCCATATGATCCAGCAATCCCACTGCTGGGTATGTACTCAAAAAAATGGAAATCATCATGTTGAAGAGATACTTGCACCCCCATGTTTATCGCAGTTCTATTTAGAGTAGTTAAGAGTTGGAACCAACCTACATGTCTATCAGCAGATGACTGGATAAGGAAAATGTGGTATGTATAGACCATGAAATACTACTTGGCCATAAAAAAGAATGAAATTCTGCCATTTGCAGAAACATGGATAAACTTAAAGAACATCATGTTAAGTGAAATAAGCCAGGCACAGAAAGAGAAATACTGAATGTCCTCACTCATAGGTGGGAGCTAAAAAAAAATTAATACATTTTTGAAAAAAGAAAGAAAGAAAGATACCACAATCACAATAATTCATTGAACTTAAAAAAGGAGAGAACAGAACTGAGGCAACCAGAGGAGGGAAAGGAAGGAAGGGGTAGGTTATTGAGAAATTGGTAAAGGACTGTGAAAAATGATTACATTGTGTAATACTGAATCTACTAATTATCCTGATTTGAGCATCACATATTGCACACAGGTATTGATATTCAATGTGTTACCCCACAGATATGTACAATCAATTATGTTTCAATAAAAAATTGAAAAATGAAAGTTAAATAAATAAAACCAGTTTGTCACTGATCAGGAACTATGTAAATACCTGAGTGCATATTATAGACTGAATTTCTACAAATGATTATTTTCTATAATTTGTCCCTACTGTCTACAATTCTAGTGTGATATAAATCATCAACCATATTTCTTCTTGATTTTTCTCTCTTTATCATTAGGAGCTTTGTATGAGCCATTTTTCTTTTGTACTAGTAACCACAGAAAGATTGAAACAAGATTAGCTAAAATGCTTACCTCACACTGATCAATAAACAGGGCCATAAAGGTACTTACGTAAAACAAAGTAAAACAAAAGTAAACAAAGTAGAACACAAATTAAAATATTAATTGTTTTACAAAATCATTATTTAATTATTTTACAAAATCACAAGACCACCAGTTTTCCTTACTTTTTTGGGTACAGTGCTTATCTTGTGGCACTTGAAAAGAAAGCATTCTACAACAGGGGGAAGTAAGAGTCAGATTATCAATCAGACAAAAATATTGAACACCTACCATGTGTTAGGAAGCTTGCAAAGTAAAAACTGAAGTATACAAAGAGCCTGCCCCTCAGGAGCTAACACCATACTTTGGGGGGAAAGGCTGTTATGAGGACACTTAACTGAATCTTGACACCCCTCTGACTGACTGGTTCACAAAGAACAACTAGGCCCGCAGCCCTAAAAGTCTGAGGCAGAAAACATCTGCTTTACCCAAACACATTCCTACAGGTTGCTTTAATCTTATTCCTATTTTATCTAATAAATCACTATTCTAGTGGGGGATAAAGGGCAAGACAACTGTTTTCATTTTTTAAAAATTCTTATGAGAACAAGACAATTCACATAAGGCAGAGCTAGAGAAGCCCTGACTCGTGCATGAACTTGAGAAAGACCCTCCTTCTGCTAAGATTCCCTCTCTCCACCCCCACCCCCTGCTTGACCCTTTGATCAAGCTTATCTGAAACAAGGAATGCAGCAGGTAACCCTAACTTCATCTTGGTATCTATTCACTGTAGATGCAACACACCACTCTATACAAGGAAGCTAGTCTTTCGTACTCTGTTTATACTTATCAACTTCCAAGCCCTTTGGAGCTTGGCGAGCCATAGAGTGCTCATAACATTGACTTCTGCAAAAACAGTGGGTAGGCTCTTGCCTTATGTTCTACACAGTCAGCAGAGAAAACTCAAAAGATTCTTCCCAGAACAAAGTGATACATTACTCTCAAAGTTAATTTTAATGAATTTTTGCTCTAGGATGGAAAGACTGCCTGCAACCTCCAGAACGACCATTGCAGTCTTTCAACAATTTACAGATTCTGCCTCCACTAGGCACCCACTATGTGTGTAAGTTGCACATTCTGGCTACAGTGTGGAGAATGGACTGGAGCAGGGTATCCTAAAGGCCAAGAACAGTGAGAGAGCTGTTGCCATCCTCCAGCAAAAACATGGTGAACTCGATCTGAGAAATACCAATGGGTAAAAAGAAATAGGACTTGGCCATGAACTGGATATAGGGAATTAGGATAGAAGTATCAGAGGGTGGCGCCCAGCTCTCAGGCCTGGTGGCTGGGTGGGGTGGAAGTGCCACTTGCTGTGGAGAGGGGAAAGTCTAAATGATACATTTTTGGTAAGTTGGGTTAGAAGTTTTGATACAGTTATATTTCAGTTTTGATACAGTTTGTATTTAAAGATTCTGTAAAATATCAAAATGGATTTGTCCATGTCTCAGGTTGGGTCCTCCAAAGTATATTGTCAGTCAAGAATTTCTGTGCAAGTGATTTATAAAGGAAGCGACTCCAGGGGAGATTAGTAAGGGAGTGGGGAAGCAGGACAGGGAAGAAAAGGCAGCCAGACGAGGCTGTGATCTGGAGCGAAAGCTCCACAGAGTGCAGGTGTTAGCCTGATCCGTGGGGGAGTTCTAAGGGTAAGATACATTTCAAAGCTCCCCACCTGTGCAGCCATGGAAGTGAGCAGCTCAGATTGCCCTGCAAGAGAATCTTCTACAAGGTGCAATTAGTTATTAGCAGTTAACTGTTGGTGCTTTCAGCCTCAGCTTCTAGCTGAGACCATGTGCCTCCCAGATAGCCTCTAGCCAACAGCTGAGCACAGAGGTAGGATAATGACTTGCTATATTTCTAGTACACATCTGCGGGCAGACTTTGCACTGGAGCACCACACTGGTCTAGCTGAGACTTTCTCAGAGCTCACTGCAACCCTCCTTCCCTTTTCCCCTCCTTCGCGGGTGTCAGAACTGCATTGCAGCCTGAAGACTTTCTCTGCCCACTCTTGCTCTCACTCCCCTTTATGTTTCACAGACTTCACCCCTGATAAGGTAATAATATAATAAGGTAACTATAACTCCATGTTGGTATCTGCTTCCTGGCAGACCCAACATACCACTTAATACAAGAAACCTAGTCTTTCATATCCTGTGCCCAAGAGTCAATGGTTAAAAGTTGACAAGGGGGCCAATGGTGAGGAAGTAAGGCACATAAATTCTCCATGCATGTAGGCAAAAGCTGCTCCATTAATTCGAGGACAGCCCTCTGAAAAAGAGCTCAAAGCACAGGCCTTGAGGGGGAGGCAGAGGGCTGTTCCACAGAGGAATCCTGAAAGGGCTGCACGGGAGTCAGGGCAGAGCACCAGCGTTGTCTGCTACATCCAGTGATGAGGCTGGGTCTCTATATGAGTCTGGAACACTGGAGAGACATCTGGGCTAGAGAATGGAAGCTATTGGCGTGCAGCTGTTGGGTGAAGACTAGGCAATAAGGTAACCGAGACTGACTGTATAGGGGGTATTAAGGAAGGAGAGACAATAGCCAAGGAAAGAAACAGAAAGTAAATCAGCATTTAAGAGGCGGACAGAGAGAAAAGAGGAGAAGTCAGTGAAAAGTGAAAAGGCATAAAAGCAGGAGGAAGATCGGGGGTATTAAGGAAGGAGAGACAATAGCCAAGGAAAGAACCAGAAAGTAAATCAGCATTTAAGAGGCAGACAGAGAGAAAAGAGGAGAAGTCAGTGAAAAGTGAAAAGGCATAAAAGCAGGAGGAAGATCAGAAAAAGCCAAGAAGAAAGAGAAATCCCAAAATCAGGGCATGGTGGACAATGACAAATTCTTCCAAGGTCAAGCAAGGCCACGAGTGAACGGAGTTCAATGGAGAGCATGGGGAGGCTGGAGGGGGAGAGGGTCAGCCTGCCAGAGAGCTGAGAGTTGCATGGGAGTGAGGTTAGAGCCACAGTGCCCAGCGCTCGTTTAGGAACCTTGTCAGCGAGTTGGAAGAGACAGGGCTGTGGGGAAGGGGACTGGAGATCCTTCTCAGGTTCTTTGGGTTAGAAGGACCCAGTGTGCTTGTGATAATTTCCAACGATAAAAGTAAACTTCATGTGGAGCTCCCCATGACAGTGCTGTCCCTGCGCTAAGGGCTGGCTAGAGTGTCTGTCAGAACAAATGACCTTGCTAATTGTGTGCCTTCATAGTCATTGCGCTTTGCCCTGGAAAGCTGTTATAGCTAATGTCCTGATGCTTTTTCCTACTTTTACCCACTGGACTGGTCTGAGATAATACGGTTGCTCAGCACCGTTCATCTTCCTCTGTCCTGTCTAGGAGCCTAATTGCTGCTTAAAAAAAAAGAATGGAAGCCACGAGAACTAAATCAGTATTTCTTCCCATTGGTTTCTTTGGGATTCTGTAAATGTTTACAAATGTTAAAAACATTACCTTTCTTCAAGAAGCTCCCCCTGATTAATAGGCTTTCTTTCCTAGAGTGTCATGAGGACACTGATGTGTCTATCCAGAGACCTCACGCCACCAGTGAGCTCACGAGGCAGAAAAAAGGAAAACCACCTCTTCCCCTAAATCCCACTAGACGATGAGATGAACATGCCCGGGCACAGGAGGAGGCTGCAAGGGCTTCCTGAAAGGAGCAAGAAGGGAACGTGGAAAACTGGAGTTGTCACATGATCTCAGGCATGCTCCTCTCCATTCCCAGCCTCAACTTTCCTCTCTGAAAAGTGGGAGGAAAGTACTGGCCTCACCCTCCACAGGAGCCAGAGAGAGGCAGCTGCGCACTTCCATCCTGAAGCCGGCACTCCTGCCTGACCTATGGGCGGGAAATTGTATTGTGGCTGCGACGTGAAACAGGACTTTTGGGTTCTGCCGTTTTGACCCCAAGGTCATTTGGCTACGTTGTTTTATACTTGCAGATGTTTGGGCCCCTCTGTGCATTCAAAAGCTCCATAATGATTCCTCCGGACTGCAGCAGTCTCTCCTTACGTCTGTCTCTCACTGTTCATTTTCTCTTGCTCTCTCTTCCCCTCTATCACAAAAGTAGTCACAATTTTATGATGAATTAGCTAGGAGACAAATGCAAACTGTCAATCTTTTATTCAATTGCATAATAAACACTGAAGGTTGCTGTTTGAAATATCAGCACAAAATAGACAATGGCTGAAAATTTACATTGTGAAATTAATATGGAATAACAATGACAAAAGAACCAAATCATCATCACAAAATTGAGACCTGCAAAAGTAGACTTAAAAAATGAACTGAGAAATAATGGCCCTCAAAAAAATGACAGGGCTAGCTGGTTAGCTCAGTTGGTTAGAGCAGGTGTTATAACACCAGCCAGCCACCAAAAAAAAAAAAAAATCAGAAGATAGAATCAATACAACTTCATATAGATAAAAAACTAATTCATGAATCAAATTCATAAATTTTAAATGGAAAAGAATTGAGCCCAATGGAAATAACTTTAGTAAAATAAAAAATTTAATTGAACAAAATAGATATGATGTAACTACAGTATACGGAAAATTGATCGATGGATTTACATTGCCTTATTGAAGTCCACTTCAAGAATTGTTTCCTCAACAAAAATTCATCAGTGCAGTTATAGTTCTCACTAAAATGTATATTTAACTTGGCTTTTGAGTCAAAATTATAGAACCAAAGTGAGGAGTCCAAACATCCTGTGCCCTCTAAAACAACCATAAATATACAATCTTCAGATAGTTCTGGTTGCTGTTGTATTTCTAGAGATTCTGTTTTCTCAAGGCATGGATATACTCCTTGCTTTAATAGCCTAGCTACAATTTTTTATAGAACCACACACAAGCCCTATAAAGTCACAAGCCAGCATCCTGGAGTTTGTAACTTGATTTTTTTTTTAAATTCATATTCTCAAAGAATCATTGAGCGGGAAGGAACTTTGAGACAACATCTGGCATGAACTATCCAGGACAGATGGTGGTCTGTCCCCTCTGGTCCTCCCTGGAGCATGAGAGAGATAAGAATGAATAGGAAGAAATAAACACTGTTGACAGGGAAAAACAAAAACTCTACGTTTGAAATCATGAAAAAGGAGAAAATTTCAAATTGCTACTCACAATTCCACCATTAAACTATTTTACCTGTGTTTATTTAATCATTTTATGACTAGTCCACACATATTTTCTCAGTAATAACACATAATATCAAAAACTATAAAATAACAGAATTGTTATAAAAATTATGAATTCACAAAATTACCTTTACTCAAAATATTAGGTAGTGAGGAAAAACTTGGAGTGCATAAAGAGAACAAGTACCTTTATTCCCTCTTGGCACAGCTATAAATTTCCACAACATTTGGGGATGATAAACCAGCAGTATTTATTAGGATTTAAAATATACATATTCTTTGACTCCAAATGCCCAATTCTGAGAAAAATAAGTGCCAGTGCATAGGAATTTATGTACAAGGATGTTTATTGTATCATTGATAGCAAAAAAATTGGAAACAATTTGCATATTCATCACAGGAGAAGAGTGGAATAAAGTAGATTGTATCCACATGTCTGCAAGCGAAGCAGCCATCCACAAGAATGTCTTAGAACTACCTTCATTGCATCAGAAAGAGGTCAATGATATTTTGTTAGGTATGTGAAAAAGTTATAGGAAACATAGTACAATCCACTTCATATAAACTAACTAGAAAAGTTATATGTGAGAGACAGTATAGTTTAGTAATTAAGACTACCTGCTTCTAAATGTTACGTCTGCTCCACACTATCTGTGTGAGCTTTGGCAGGTTACTCTATCTTTTGTTTCTCAGCTTTCTAATCTATAAAATGGGGTGAATACTTGTACTTACAGAGTTATATGAATAGCATAATATATGTCAAATTCTTAAAAAAAAAAAAAGGATTGCCTGACGTAGCCTAAGCACTGCGTGAGTTATTTGTTATAATTTTTACTATTATATTTGATGTTTATGTTTATATCAGCAAAGGAAAAAATATGGGATTTATAGCCTAATATCTAGCATCCATTATATGAAGAGTGGAATTAGAGGAAGAAGCCAAAGACTATAAATTTTATATTGATACTTTGCTTTTGTTTGAACTGTTGCAATAAATGTGTTACTTTTGCAATTCAGATACTGAAACTTTTAAAAGACACAATAGGGAAGATTTTTTAGTGAAGTGTATCAGGTATATCTAGAAATATCAGCAAGTACTTGAATCTCCCAAAGGTGAACAGTGCAGCTGGCCAAAGCCCTAGAAGCCCTTTCATAACAAAAACCTTGGTCATCACTTCCCCCATTTGTAGGAGCATAACGTCTTAAGCAGTTTCACTACCATTATCACTAACAATATAGTTGTTTGGTTATTGCCTCAACCACATTAAAATGCATTTTTGTTTCTATAAGTGCACTACAGGTTTGACTATTTCCATTACTACCTCTGAAGAGAGCAATTGCAAAATAAAAGGTAAATTGCATAATTATGAAAGCATTAGACTCAATTTTTCTTATCATTTTCTATCACTTTTTAGCAAGCAGACTTTTATGTTACTAAAAACTCTACCCTAAAGTAAGTTTGAAAGCCTAAAGCATTTTATTGCTAAACCACACAAAATATTATCATAAGTATAGTAAAATTATACATGTTACAATTAAACTTTAAGAGACTAGGTAAAAATGTGCTTTAGCTACTTACTTGTATATTTGGAGCATATTTATTGTCTATAAGCAGTTTGTTCATTATTTAGGCTACCATCTTTACCAAGATCTGTTAGAACATCTTCAAGATATTTACTGACCATTATTGGAGGAAAATTATATTTATTATTTTTTGCTAAGGCATTTTTTGCTCCATTTATTATTTTTTTGTAAGACAGTTATTGGTGGTTTTTAATATACCTAATGCGGTAATAGCTCCTGTTAAGAGTACTTACACTTAAACGGGGGGCAGGAGAGAGTCACTACTAATTTTCAGGTTTCGATGAGTTAGTGTAATTATTAAGCCAGCGGGTGAACCCAGACCCACTCTGTGTTTTCATCAGGTGCCTTCATTGCCAAGTGGTAAGTCAGGGTGGTGCCTGGCCAGGCAGCTCACACCCTAATGGGGGGACACAGGGAAGTAGACACACAAATGAGACAAGTACAGCCAATATTAAGTGTCTTGAAGGACATACTAAGGGGGTTATGAAGGAAAGGGAACCACGGGGATGGGGTAGGGAGGGGAGAGCTTTCAGAGGAAATGACATCTGAGATGGAACCTGCAGGGCAGAATGAGGTAGCCACATAAAAGAATGAGACATTGGAGAAGTAATGGTGAAAACAAGGGCAAGGCAATCTATCAAATGAACTGTTTAGTGTTAGCATCTACTGATAATTAATTCTTACCTCTATAAAAATACTCAGTTTATGTCTTCTTGGTGCATCAGTCCTTTTATCATTATGTAGTGACCCCCATTATCTCTTTTTATGGTTTTTAGTTGAAAGTTTATTTTGTCAGATATGAGAATAGCTACTCCAGCTCGTTTTTCTTTTCTGTTTGCA
>NW_007735562.1:0-391 GCF_000696425.1 Galeopterus variegatus
TTTTTATGTTGTTTTATTATTGCAGCCAATAAATAAGTATTGGAAATGTTTTGGTTAGAGCTGAAGATGTGGAACGGATTCCAGATGTAAGAGGGGAATTGGAGTGCCGCTGAGTGTCAGATAGCGTCAGAAACGGATTATTTTTTTTTCCCTTTTTTGTCTTTTTTTTTTTACTGACCGGTAACGGGATTGCAACCCGCGGTGTTGCGCCCGCACTGCGCTCAGCCAGTGAGCGGTAACCGGTCTCCACATGGGATCCGAACCCTCGGCGGGAGCGCCGCCGCACTCCCAAGCGGCGCACTCTCCAGTGTGCCACCGGGCCGGCACTCGTCAGAAACCAAACTTTTCCTCTCGTCAGAGTGCCAGTTTCCTTAGCACCCTGCCTTTGCTG
>NW_007735562.1:639-1371 GCF_000696425.1 Galeopterus variegatus
CCGCCGCACTCCCAAGCGGCGCACTCTCCAGTGTGCCACCGGGCCGGCACTCGTCAGAAACCAAACTTTTCCTCTCGTCAGAGTGCCAGTTTCCTTAGCACCCTGCCTTTGCTGGCATTGTCAGTGTCAATATTGTGGTGATTTTTATTTGCCATCATTCTTGTCAACGATTTTCTGCATGTTCCATTTGTTTTTCTGTGACAAAGATGAGGTGAAGCGCTGTGGCACTGAGCCTGGGGTATTTGCTCCTGCGAGGTCCGGCGCGAAGTGCAGTCGGACAGGGCCTGTGGCCTCCCCCTGCTGGTGGCTGGTGTCACAGCAGCGGCGCTATAAGGTCCAAGGTGTATCCAGGCAACACTGCCTGTTTAAATTATTTAGCAAAGGAAAGGTGACAACGTGTACATCTCGGGTTAGTAAAATCTGACATAACCAAATTGAAAGATACGCGGAGAGTTAGAGATAAATTATGGGGTGATGATTGGTTTTATGTTTGTATGGAACAAGTTAAAAAAAAGTTACGTTTGACAACACCATCAGTACATTACAGAAATGTGTCCTTTCCAGAGATGTAATATCTATTCAGTTGACGGTAAAATCCAGTTACTAAGGGTGTGTGTTTGAGACCTACATGTATAGAAGGACTTATGTATACTAGGGGAGTAGTCTATGAGATAATATAATGTCTGTATTTTGATCTACAGCAGTACGTACGTGTCCATGTTCGGGTAGTGG
>NW_007735562.1:1413-27861 GCF_000696425.1 Galeopterus variegatus
CAACGTGTACATCTCGGGTTAGTAAAATCTGACATAACCAAATTGAAAGATACGCGGAGAGCTAGAGATAAATTATGGGGTGATGATTGGTTTTATGTTTGTATGGAATGAGTTAAAAAAAGTTACCTTTGACAACACCATCAGTACATTACAGAAATGTGTCCTTTCCAGAGATGTAATATCAATTCAGTTGACGGTAAAATCCAGTTACTAAGGGTGTTTGTTTGAGACCTACATGTATAGAAGGACTTATGTATACTAGGGGAGTAGTCTATGACATAATATAATGTCTGTATTTTGATCTACAGCAGTACGTACGTGTCCATGTTCGGGTAGTGGTGTATACTGCTCTGTTTGTCCATACTGTGTGCACGTACAGAGTCCATCTGGTTCAAAGCTGTTGGAGCCAGTGGGATGTTCATACGTGTGATTTTCCAGACAGATGGAAAGCATAAATGACTTCAAGTTATGACCACACAATTTGCCCTCCACATCTGAGCCCATAAGTCCATTGTATTCACATTGTCTTTATGTGTGGTTTCCAAGGTGGAGGAAACTTTGCTGTGCGCTTAATATCCTGGAGAAATCTTGTTGATTTCTCCAAAGCAAATCTATGAATTCATTGTTTTCTTTGGCTTATGCTGCCCTCCTAATTTATGTTCTGATTATAACTCTCTTGACAACAGTAACAATAACATCCCTAAAAAGGTCAGTGTTTACTTAAATCAAGTGTAGTGGATTGAATTATGTCACCCCAAACTCATTGAAGCTTGAATTATGTCCCCCAAGTTTTATGTATTAGAAACTTAGCCCCCACTGTGACTGTTAAGAGGGTGGGAAATCTTATTATGGTGATGGAAAGGTGGAGCCTTGAAGAGGTGATTGGATTGTAGGACTGTGCAGCAGTGAATGGACTAAAATCGTGGTCAGGGGTGTGGTTCTGAGGGCTTTAGAAGAAGAGGAGAGTCTGTCTTCCTCTCTCTCTGCTCTCTCTGCTTCCACAGTCTTGCAATGTGAGACAACCTGTAGTGGATTGAATTATGTCCCCCCAAAACTCACTGAAGCTTGAGTTGTGTCCCCTGAGTTTTATGTATTAGAAACTTAGCCCCCACTGTGACTGTTAAGAGGGTGGGAAATCTTATTATGGTGATGGAAAGGTGGAGCCTTGAAGAGGTGATTGGATTGTAGGACTGTGCAGCAGTGAATGGACTAAAATCGTGGTCAGGGGTGTGGTTCTGAGGGCTTTAGAAGAAGAGGAGAGTCTGTCTTCCTCTCTCTCTGCTCTCTCTGCTTCCACAGTCTTGCAATGTGATACCCCTGGGTCACTGTCACCACCACCAGATGGACTTTGGACTTCCCAGCCTCAGAAACTGTAAGCAATAAATGTCATTTCTCTTTATAAATCAACCAGTTTCAGGTATTTTGTTATAGCAACACAAAACGGACTAATACAACAAGGGATACGATTCTCTTAAATTTTTAAATAAACTTTTTATTATGAGGATTTTCAGTCATTCACCAAAATATAAATCCCCATGTACATGTAACCCCACTTCAATAATTATCAACATTTATAATTCACTTTATGTAAGTGTCTCTTACAATTCATGTAAAAGGATTACTTTTCTGAACCCATATACTTAATGACAGGGTAGAAAAATAGAAATAAATGCTGGTGACACACTTTGCATGGAGAGCCAGATTCTGAAATTAGGAGATTCTGTGAGAGAGGGAAGTAATTTCTAAGAATATGAGTGATGCTTGGACATGTAATGAATAGTATAGTTGTTAACATTTTTCCCATCCCCAAATTATTATGTTGCAGAAAAATGCATTCTGTAACAGGTAATTTTCAGTTAACCTGTTACCTTTAACTTTGAGACAGAAGAAAGGTGTGAAAACGCCTTGTTGCGAGCAGGTGTGTGGCTCAGGTTCTCTGTCTCCATTTCCGATGCCCACTGGGGGGCGCTCCCGTCACCCTTTCAGTATTCCGACATTGAGGGTGGGCACCTGCCTCGTCAGGGCTTTCCTAACTTAATAGGATGAACTGGGTGGAGCTGACTCAGTAAGGAAAAGGAATGGCTAATGCTGGTCACATCGGATAGGGAGGCCAAGTTTTGAAATATGCATCCTGTTTACATTATGTAAGATCAGGATAATATTCTTCTTCCCCAGTTACTATGATTTGAACCCCTCAGATGAGGTCTGCCAAGCTGATGGTGTTGGAGTCTTGTAAAAGAGTTGGACTCCATACCAATTTGTTCAAAACTAAGACTTCCGATTGCAGTCTTGTTATTTCATTATTACAAGTTTTAAGTACTACTTAAAACTCTTCTTTTGACTGAGTTCCCAATCTTAGAAACAAAATTCTCATTTTTTCTGTATTTTGATCGTTCCAGTAAATATCAAAATCTGATTTTGGCATTTTGCTAGCCAACACATAGCTCTACAGATATTTGGAGTGTTATAATGCATATTTGACACCAAAAATTATTTTCCCTTCATTCTTAAGAGTTCTCATTAAGAATGCTCCCTTAATTATTTTCCCCCTGTGAAAGTGATCGGAGGCTTCCCCATGAAGATTTTAAAGTTTATACTGAAATGCAAGTTTTCTAAATTCTGACTTTGTGTGATAAGGATGTTTTTCTTATGTGTCTTTCTTCCATGACCCAGGAATTGGGTCCAGGCTCCTACCATCTTGTGGCTCAGATGTCCCTGAAGGCCTTGTTTGTTACAGACCATCCACACCTTGAAAGCCCTGTCTCAGAATAGCGTTTGTCACTTGCATTCAAATTTCATTTGCTGCACCTGGCTGCACAGGAAGCTGAGGAATGTGGAATTGTTGGGTATTCAGGAGGAAGAGAAGTCAGAGTTTTGATGAACAGAGGGCAGACTCTGCTGTACCTGAATCCTGGGATTCAGTACATCACAAAGCAAGCTCCGAAATCTGTTGAGCCTCAGCAGAGGGGAGAGAAGTGCATGGGCTGAGTTTGATGCTTAGCTGAGGCCCATGGAGATAGACATGACCTGTTTGGTTTCTGCCTTGTAGATGATACCTGGAACTGGTGCTGATATGGCTGTTGGAACCATGGTGTCTGTGGCCGAGGACGGCCCAGTGGAGGAAGCAGAGGCAGATGAGGCAGCGCTCCCTGCTGGGGGAGGAGGAAGCTTAGAGGAAGCCAAAACTGATGCTGAAACCAGCGAGGCTGCAGATGGTGACAGACCTCAACCAGAAGAGATGGAAGCAGCAGGGCCCCAGGTGAGTGTCCTAGTGAAGGGATCTGCTGGGGAGACAGCACTGGCTACACTGCTCTGTCTGTTGGTTAGTGGTGATGACTCTTTGGATATGGAATAGATTTGTAGCTATTTCGTGACTCCCACTATACCAAAAAAAAAAAAAAAAAAAAATGAGCTTCTCAGAAAGCTTCTCAGCAAGAGTGGTCCTGTCCCTCTCAATGTCAGCACTGTGAGGTTCCATGCAGGGCCCCCAGTGCCTGAGGCCAACTGGACCTAAGCAAAGAAAGGGGAAAAGAAAACTATGGAACAAAGGGATGGAGGAAGGGATGAAGCACAGACGAGGAAAAGGATGAGAATGGAGGGAGGAAAAAGAAAGGCCATTGTAAGATCAAGTGGGAAGATGCCCGTAAAGTGCTGAGCCCAGTGCCAGGCACCTGGTGAGAAGTCAGTGTCAGTAGTGAAATGCCGTCACTGTCGCTGCTGGTTTGAGGTGGGGTTATTACTGGAGTGCCCGAGTGCACCACCAGGCTGCTTTCACAAAGAGCCTGTTGCTGCGTTGCACGGACCATCAAGCATGGAGTGAAGTTGCAGCCGGCCCAGCTCTCCATGCTTGCAGCACCTTCAGCAGCAACACACCCCAGGTTCTCTGTCTAGGGGGGCCTCAAACCAAAGCACCTGCACCCCGCTGTTTGTTTCTTTCATATTCTGGAAGGTAACATTAGGAGTGGCTTATTGGTGTGCTTTCTTTTTCACTGATGATTTTACTCACAATCAATTTCCAGATACCTCTCCGAGGATATTTAAAGCTTGAAATAGAATTGTCCCTTTCACCCCATCTAGTAAAACAGCAGATGACAGTGGCATTTGGAGTACTAACTCAGAGGAATATTGCATTTCTTGCCTTAGATTTCTTTGTCACAGTGCAGGAGTGTTTTTGTATTGTTTTTATGTTGTGGCAAGAGGGTATTGTTTTCTCTGAACTGAAGAATGGACGTGCGCGTGTCTACTGAGAGCCGTGGGAACGTAGAGGAGACCTGTGAGCGGTGCGTGTCTGCAGATGCCCTGTGCTGATGCAGCGCGCCCCTTGCTCCTCTTTGCACAGCACTTGAGAGAGAGGTCCTGATCTTTTGGTTCTGCCCCTGACAGTAGAGCCCTGGGTGGGACAGTGGGCACTGTAGTCCTTGAGCAGTGACTGTGGTGTGTGCTCTAATGACAACCACAAGCCGGACCAGGGGGCTCTGTACCAGCCAGGAGGGGTGCAGGCCATTCGGGAGGCCGTGGGACTCTGGGGAAGATCCCGGGAGGTGTGCAGTGGGACCAGAAGGGACTGTGCCTCGTGCGTTCCCTTCCAGAACTGACCCCTCCCTCAAGACTTGGCCTCCCCCACTGTCCCCTGTCCTTCTTCCCACTGTGCACCCAAACCTGCTCTTACCAAACTGCTGGACTGTTCAAGGATCCAGAAATGAGTCCCACTAAGGGTTTAGTCCCCAGGAGAGACAGAAGGGAGGCCGTGCGACAAGAAGGCCCCAAGGTGCAAGGCAGAACACAGCCCAGGCAGGTCCTGGAGAATCACAAGTCAGTGTCACCCCTTTCCCTCCAGGACAAGGTCATCCCCTGTGTCATCATAGAGCCTGCCTCCAACAACGAAGGGGAGGGAGAGCACGAGACCAGCACAGGTGCAGAGCCCCAGGAGGCCACCGAGGACGCGGCTGCCCCAGGACCCAGCGAGTCTCCGGCGCCGGCCTCGGAGCAGAAGCCGCCGGAGGAGCCTCAGCCCGTGGGGGCCACCGAGCCACCTGTGCCCGCAGAGGAGGCCACACAGCCTGTGCCCCCCGGCTTCCTCTACAAGGTGCTTTCGTGCTTTTGATCCCGTGGCCTTTGTCCTTTCTTTGCTTTGGGTCCCTTTGGCTCACACCTTTGGTTTTCCAATGATTACTTCTCCTTCGTGCATGTATTCTTTGCCTGAACTGCTTTCCCTTCGCCCCAAGATCACCTTGGAAAGTGGCAGGATTTCATTGCTGCTGGGCCAGCAGGAGCTGCAGTGACACCTTGCCGTAGCTTCACAGAGAATAATTAAGGGAAGTTTCTCCCAGGAGAAGTGGTTTGCACCGGCTGGTGAATGGGACATGGCTCTGTGCCCCGGGCCCTGGAGCCTGCTCAGCCTGGCTCAGGCCTGACCTTCAAGTCACGGTCACCAGCTCTTCTGGGACTGGGCTTGCTCTTCTCAGGGGTGGAACTGTGACCACTCAAGCAGTGCTGGCACCTCCCACAGGGCATGACACCAAGAAGGCAGCCAGTAGATAAGGACAAAAATAAGTGAATTAAATAGATTAATGGGTTTCTATGAAAAGGAAGAGAAAAAGAAAATTAATGGGAAGAGGGTTTTTTTTATTAAAGCTCTGAGAGGCTACTTGGAGCCTTCACAAACTAAAGGGTGCTGACCAAAAAACCCAGTAAATTCCCAGAAGCACTGGTATAAGCCAAGCGTTAAAGGCAGATAGTGCACCCAAATAGAATCTGATGAGGAATTTTAAGTCCTACAATTTGATTTTACATTTCAAAATTCAGCTGTTTTTCTTTTTAAAAGTGTTAAGTTTGAGTGTGTTCATGGGGCAGGCTTGGAGAGCTGTAGTCATTCTCTCTGTCCATCACAAAGTAACTGCTACTTTGCTGCCTCACATGGGGACAGGGTGGCTCTGATGGCTTTATGAATTAATTAATGTGGAGGGAAAAATGAAGCCTGTGCGTTGGGGGTTGTATCCTGCGTGGTGTTGTAGCTGGAGCGCAGGCAGTCAGGGAAGCCACGTGCCAGGCAGGGCCATGGCTTGCTGGGCCCCCTACCTCCTCACTAACTGTCCTGGGACCTAAGGCTCATGGCTCAATCCCTCTCTCCGGGCATCAGTTTTCTCACCAGATGAATTAATTTTGGGATAACATAGTCCTTTCCAGCTCTGTGCAGAATACACATCTTAAAAGCAGATTGTTTAATCTCAGGGGTGGAGTTGAAGACAAGGACATGGAGAAGTGAAACTGGCCATGACTGTGTAGTGGTTCAAGCTGGGGGACCGGTGCATGGGGCTCATTATGTTATTTCTGCTTTTGTTTTTTTAATTTTCTATAACAAAAGTTTAAAGAAGTCTTTTTCTAAAAAGGGAAAGAAAAGGACTAGGTTGCCATGGTATAAAGGGTAGGACAGGAAAGGGAGGAAGTTTATTTACAAAGACATTGATGACAGAGTTTATTTAAGTAGTAATTCGTGTATAACGTGCAAGTGATGGTTTTCCCGATTATTAATTATTTGACAGAAGCTGGGGTAGAGAAACTTTCAGCTACGCATTTTTAGTTCATTTTTAGTTCAACAGCAGCAGTGATAATCAAATACAAATTTCTTTAAAAATGGGATGAATTAAATTGTAATTAATATAATACCTTTAGCTATTGCAGAGGGCATGCATTACTAAATATACATGCAGGTGGCCTCATAACAGCCAAAAGAATGGGGTATAAAGTAAACAGAATAGGATTTCCTTTCTCTTTTTAGAGGCCTCTCCTTCCTTGGGGTGTGATATGTATCTTCATCTTTTTATTGAGCTTGGAGAATGTTTCTGAGAGTGCCTGCTGATAATCTGGCTGATAATCCATGATTTTATGTTTCCTTCTTTTCTTTCTAAAATTAATCAAATCTTTTAAAATCTTTTGCAGGTGGAAACACTGCATGATTTTGAGGCAGCAAATTCTGATGAACTTACCTTACAGAGAGGTGACGTGGTGCTGGTGGTCCCCTCGGATTCCGAAGCTGACCAGGTAAAGGAGGAGACAGGAAGATGGTTCAGCCTTGTTTGGCTTTTCCTGAGGGTCACTTGGATGCACTGATGTCCTGAAGATATTTCCATTTTCTGAAATGCATCAATCCCTACATCATTAATTTGATTTTTAGGACACCCTTGGGGGATGTAACTTCTTATCATGTAACTTCTTTGTAGGGGTGTTATCTTTGTAACACCAGACTTCAGGAAATGCAGGCACTATTCATGTGAAAAAGTCCTCTTCAAAAGCAGTTGCCTCTGGGGATGTGAAGGTTGATTGGGAAGAACCTGGGAGACCTTCTGGGGTGATGGAAATACTTTATATCTTTATAGGTTGCACATGTATATGTGTTTGTCAAAACTCATTGAATTGTACACATAACACAGACCCCTTGAGCCCGTTCACAAACCCTTCACACACAGTTCTATGAGGTAGGTAACCAGCAAAAAGGTCCTTGGAGCCTTGGTTAAAGAAGGAATAGTCTTTCTTCAGCACACACACATGTCTAAGAGTTAAACAGTCCAAAGGAGAAATTCAGAAACTCAACTGCTACCGGCAAAGTCCAAAGAAAAAACGAGCAGCTGCCAGCAGAGTAAACATGTTCTATTTTTAGACACAAGCTCTGCTGGCCAGCTTCTGCTTCACAAACTCAAGAACACACAATAGCAACAAAACTAAAAAGATACATTGGTGCACATGCACACTAACTCCACCCACACAGCTTTTTTACAAGAAATGTGCTGCTCAGCCCCCAACCAGACCTGAGCTGAGGGAACCTGACTGAATTATCCTATTTTCCCCACAATCCACCCCTTTAGGGTCCCTCGCCATACAATATACATGTTAAAAATCTTCTGCAATGTTCCCTTAGTGAGGATAAATTTTATTTATACAACCTATTTACTTATACAGCCTTTTATTTATACAATCTATTTTCTGTTTGATATGGTTTAAGGCTTGTCCTATAGTTCTGTCCTTTAGTCACACATGTCTGGTTAGTGGTCATCATTGGTATGATTTTCCATGGGAATCTTGTAGTCATACTGATGTGAAGTTCAGTACATATTCAGTAGATGATCACGCCAACGTACGTATGTACCCAGTCGACTCTGGTGCAATGCCTGCAGCCAGAACACTATGGGTGAAAAGACAGAAGGTTTATTGGTACCAATAGGGAAAGTTCTCACCCCTCTGGTAAGATACATGCCAGTTTGCCATCCTGAGAAAGGATGGTTGCAGGAATAAGTATTTTACCTGGTTTATGATACCATACTTTATCTGCTAACACTATGGGGTCTATAGGTTCTACATGTAACAGTATAGGGGAACTCATAATTGGCCATACAAACAGAAGACCAGTAACTCTCTGACTTTGGCGGTGGTCCCACATAATCCACCTGCTCCTGTGTCAGGGGCACTCTCTCATGAGTTATCTGCCCATCAGAGGCACCCATCTGCTCATCAGGAGCACATCTGCCCATCAGGGGCATTTTTTCTCGGGTTTATGTGGTACCCAGTGAGCCATTGACCACCCAGTCTTGCAGCTAGGTGCATTGCTGCATTCTCCAATGTAGCCACCCAGCTACATCCGCTGCTGGGGCTCTCTCCAGCCACCTACCTTAGCCAGCACATCAGCTTCATCATTGCCAATTCAACATGAGGACTCCAGCTCTCATCTGCCTCCCCAAATGAGCACCTTGGCCTGCTCCTTAATTGAAATGGAACAGTTCATCCACCTCCTTGGGAGCAAACAAAAAAATCTTTAAAATCCACTGAACATACCTTGCTACTTTTTTCCAGACATTTAATGAAATGCTGTTCAGGGCACAATTGCTTCCACAAGGCAAACAGAACTGCATTTGGCTGCTGGTCAGTTTTCTTGCTATCAACCCCTGCTGCAAGCAAGTCAAGCTACATCTGCTTATGGCTAGTCTTGCTTGGTCCCTTTGGGATAATATCCCGAGTATTCCTTGGGGGTTTGGTCTTAACCACCTTCCAGACCCCTTTTGCTTGTCTCCTATCCTCTACTTCACCCAAGCTGGCTCTCATGGTTGTTACCTCATGTATAGGATGACTAATGTATGGGGCCACTATGACCATCAGTGACCCAGAGGACATTGACGGGGCATTTCGCAGCACTATGTCTCTCATGCTGCCTATAAAGTTTTCATCATCTGGGCCATGAGTGTTCACATTAAACATGGACCGCCACATCCCCTGCTTTCAAATTATTTGAATTAACTCAACATATTTTTGCCATTTACTAAAAATCTTGGGAAGTTCTCCAGCATTTGCACATGTGGCTCAGGCACCTGCACTCACCCATTCCATTAAGGAGTGATTCCCTGGCCCTTGTGCATGTCTGTGGCTATTCTGTAGCCACTGCCTCAGGGACAGGTGCATGGTGATGGAGGCCAATTTTTCCATCTCCTCACCAGAGCATATCACACTATCCACCCCTAGGTCCCATAACCACAACAGCCAAGCAGCCAGGTGCCAAAACTGTCTCCCCAAGTCAACTAATTCAACCTGGGTATGTGGGACATAGGTGGTAGATTGAGTCACCTGTGGATTTCCCACTGGTTGCCTGCCTGGTCCTATGGGCTGCTTGTGCTTCATTTTCTAATGCACAACAAGTCATACCTAGGGATGCACAGTCTCCCCCAACTCACCACTGGGTTCGTCATCTTCCCTGGTGTGAGAATCTGGAGTGGCCAGTCACTGCATGTCATTCTCCAGGACATTCATCCATGCTTCCAACAACCCTGCTTTCTTCTTCAGGTCTTGATCAGTTTGCAGCACAGTGAGCAGCAGCCAGGCTCTGGTCAGCAGAAAAGTGGCCACTGGGCAGCACACAGTCAAGGACAGCCACATTTCCTCCCCCTCCCAAGAGGTTTTCCACTGTAGTGCCTGGTCTATGCTGACTTGCAGTGCAGTGAGCAGCAACCCCAACCCGGTCAACAGGAAAGTGGCCATGGGGCACAACATGTTCAAAAGTAGCCACATTTCTTCTTTCTCCAAGGGCTTCTTGTCTCCTGTACCTGCTCAGAATCCTGCCAACTACGCCAATTGTAGAGCTAGGGCTGGTTCTGGAGCTCACAGACCCCTCAAGCCTGTTCACAAACTCTTTACATGCAGGTCTATGAGCTAGGTAACTGGCAAAAAGGTCCTTGGAGCCTTGGTTGAAGAAGGAATAGTCTTTATGCAGCACACACATGTCTAAGAGTTAAACAGTCCAAAGGAGAAACTCAGAAACTCAACTGCTCCTGGCAAAGTCCAAAGAAAACCTGAGCATCTGCCAGCAGAGTAAACATGCTCTATTTTTAGATGTGAGCTCTGCCGGCCAGCTTCTGCTTCACAAACTCAAGAACGCACAATAGCAACAAAACTAAAAAGATACACTGGTGCATATGTGCACTAACTCCACCCGCACAACTTTTTTACAAGAAATGTGCTGCTTGGCCCCCATGAGCCAAGGGAGCCTGACTAAATTATCCTGTTTTCCCCACACACAGACTGATTGGATTAAAAAGCTAGAATATGCTTTCTTCAAGAGACCCACCTCACCTGTAGAGACACATATAGACTAAAAGTGAAGGGATGGAAAAAGATATACCATACAAATGGAAACCAAAAACGAGCAGGAGTAGCTATTCTTCTATCAGACAAATAGACTTTAAGCCAAAAAAAACCATAAAGACAAAGAAGGCCATTATACAATGATAAAGGGATCTATCCAGCTAGAAGACATAACAATCATAAACATGTATGCACCCAATACTGGAGCATCCAGATATATAAAGCAAACACTCTTAGACTTAAAGAAAGGAATAGGACCTAATACTTTAATATTGAATGATCTGAACATCTCTCTCAGTATGGGACAGGTCTTCCAGACAACAAGTCAATAAAGAGACACGGGATTTAGTTTACACCCTAGACCAACTGGACTTGGCAGATATATACAGAACATTTCACCCAACGGCTAAAGAATACACTTTCTTCTCATCAGCTCATGGTACATTCTCCAGGATAGACCACGTATTAGGTCACAAATCTAGTCTCAGCAAATTTTAAAAAATTGAAATTATTCCAAGTATCTTTTCAGACCACAATGGACTAAAACTGGAGATAAACAATAAGCAAATCGCTGGAAGCTATACAAATACATGGAAACTAAATAATAATAGAATGATGTATGGGTCCAAGAAGAAATTAAACAGGAAATCAAAAAATTTCTAGAAACTAATGAAAATAAAGATACATCATACCAAAACCTGTGGGATACTACAAAAGCAGTACTAAGTGGCAAATTAATTGCAATAAATGCTTATATCAAAAGAATGGAAAAACTTCAAATAAATGACCTAACACTATGCCTCAAAGAGCTTGAAAAACAACAACAATCCAAACCTAAAGGTAGTAGATGGAAAGAAATAATTAAGATCAGACCAGTAAAATGAAATAGAGACCCCCCAAAACAATAGAAAAGATCAACAAAAAAGTTGGTTTTTTGAGAAGATAAATAAAATAGACAAACCATTAGCTAGACTAACAAAAAGAAGAAGGAAGAAGACCCAAATGACAAAAATCAGAAATGAAAAGAGAGACATTACAACTGAAACCACAGAAATACAAAGAATCATTAGAGACTATTATAAACAACTGTATGACAACAAATATGAAAATCTGGAAGATATGGATAAGTTTCTAGACACATATAAACTACCAAGACTGAACCAAGAAGAGACAGAGAAAACCTGAACAGACTAATAACAAGCAAGGAGATTAAAGTGGTAATCAGCAATCTTTCAACAAAATAAAGTCTGGGTCCAGATGGTTATACAGCTGAATTCTATCAAACTTTTAAAGAGGAGTTAATACCAATTCTCCTCAAACTATTCTAAACAATTGAAACAGACACTGCTCTCCCAAACTCATTATATGAGACCAACATAACTCTGATGCCAAAACCAGATAAAGACACAAGAAAAGAAAATTATAGGCCAATATCTTTGATGAACCTAGATGCTAAAATGCTTAACAAAATATTAGCAATCAAAATACAGCAACATATTTTAAAAATTATACACTATGCTCAAGGGGGATTAATCCCAGGAATGCAAGGATGGTTTAACATATGAAAGTCAATAAATGTGATACATCACATCAACAAACTCAAGGACAAAGACCATATGATCATCTCAATAGATGATGAAAAAGCAGTTGACAAAATCAACATGGCTTCATGATAAAGACTCTCAACAAATTAGGTATAGAGAGAAAATATCTCAACATAATAAAAGCCATTTATGACAAGCCCACCACCAGTATCATTCTGAATGGGGAGAAATTGAAGGCCTTTCCTGTAAGGACAGGAACAAGACAAGGATGCCCACTCTCACCACTTCTATTTAACCTAGTACTAGAGGTACTAGCCAGAGTAATCAGGCAAGAGAAGGAAATAAAGGGAATCCAGATTCAAAAAGATGAAGTCAAACTTTCTCTATTTATAGATGACATGATACTATATATATAGAAAAATCTAAAGAATTTATCAAAAAACTAGAGCTGGTTAATAACTTCAGTAATGTTGCAGGATACAAAATAAATACCCCCAAATCAGTAGCATTCACATATTCAAATAATGAGTTAATGGAAAGAGAAATCAAGAAAGTAAGTCCATTCACAATTGTCATGAAAAAAATAAGATATCTAGGGATCAATTTAACCAAGGAGGTGAAAGACCTCTACAATGAGAACTACAAAACACTTTTGAAAGAAATTAAAGAAGACAGAAAAAGATGGAAAGATATTCTGTGCTCTCAGATTGGAAGAATTAACATTGTGAAAATGTCTATACTACCCAAAGCGATCTACAGATTCAATGCAATCCCCATCAAAATACCAATGACATTCTTCACAGAAATGGGAAAAACAATCTTACTTTTCACATGGAAAAACAAAAGACCCCGAGTAGCCAAAGCAATCCTGAGCAGAACAAATAAACCTGGAGGCATAACACTACCTGACTACAAATTATGCTACAAAACTATTGTAATCCAAACACCATGGTACTCATATAAAAATAGGTATTTAGACCAGTGGAATAGAATTGAGAACCCAGAAATCACCCCTCAGGCTTACAACCATCTGATATTGAACAAAGGCAACAAAAATCTACATTGGGGAAAAGACTGCCTCTTCAGCAAGTGATGCTGGGAAAACTGGATATCCATATGCAAAAGAATGAAACTAGATATGCATCTCTCACCATACACTAAAAACAACTCAAAATAGATTAAAGACTTAAATATAAGACCTAAAACTGTAAAATTACTAAGGGAAAATATATATGAAACACTTCAGCAATTAGATCTGGGCACAGGCTTTATTAACATGAGCCTGAAAGCACAAGCAGCAAAAGAAAAAATAAACAAATGGGACTATATCAAACTAAAAAGTTTCTGCACAGCAAAAGAAACAATCAGCAGAGTGAAAAGACTACCTATAGAGTGGGAGAAAAATTTTTCTAACTATGCATCCGACAAGGGACTAATATCCAGAATATACATAGAACTCAAGCAATCATACAGTAAAAAAAAAAAAAAAAAAAAAAAAATGACCCAATTAAAAAATGGGCAAAGGAGCTGAATAGACATTTTTCAAAGGCAGACATACAAATGGCCAAAAGATACATGAAAAATGCTCAACATCACTAGTCATCAGGGAAATGCAAATTAAAACCACATTGAGATACCATCTCACTCCTGTTAGACTGGCTGTAAACAAAAAGACGGTGAATAACAAATGCTGGCGAGGGTGTGGAGAGAAGGGAATGCTCCTGCACTGTTGGTGGGACTGTAAATTAGTACAACCACTAGGGAAAACAGTATGAAGGTTTCAGACAACTACAGATAGATCTTCCATACGATCTAGCAATCCATCTTCTTGGTATATACCCAGAGGAATGGAAATCGTCATGTTGAAGGGATAACTGCACTCCTGTGTTCATCACAGCTCTGTTTACAATAAGCAAGATATGGAACCAACCTAAATATCCATCGATGGATGATTGGATAAGGAAACTGTGGTATACATATACTATGGAATACTACTCTTCCATAAAAAATAATGAAATACTCCCATTTGTAACAACATGGATGAGCTTGGAGAAACATATTGAATGAAATAAGCAAAGCAAAGAGAGATAAATACTGCATGTGCTCACTCATGTAGGAGCTAAGAATGGAAGGAAGGAAAGACCACAGTAGTGCCATGGTCTTACAATGGGAGGGAACATTCCTAGTGCTACAAAGGGAAGGGCGGTAAGGGGGAGGGGGAGGGAGGTTGGGTGATAATTGGGCAGGGACACAGGATACAAATATAATTTCTGGTAATGTGTATTCCCCCAGTATGAATATGGCCCTCATATCATGGGCAGAAGGGGTGGCAATTAGCTTTGTATTTCATGGATATTCTATAAAATCAAATAAAATAAAAAGCAAAAAAATAAAAATATTTCAAACTGATCATTGATGCTATGTTTTAAGCCTAAGAAGATAAAAAAGAGGTTATATAAGTGTATAGAAGGAAAGAAATAACAAAAATAAATTCACAAATGAATGCAATAAAAAGACACACAATAGAGAAAATTAATAAAGCCAAAAATTGGTTCTTTGAAATGATGAATAAGATTATTAAAACCTTAAAAGACTCTTGAAGAAGAAAAGTGACAAAGCATCAGTTGCCTGTATGAGGCAGTGTCGACGTTTCTCCACACCTCGAAGGCATTAAAAATCTCATTGTGCAGACATATATTTTTGCATTAAGCACAAGTTATCTTTTAGTGAAATAAGGGGGACAAAAGCTAGTTTTTTATATTTACCAACATGCTTAACCATTTCCAGTGTTCTTCATTCCTCCCTATAAATCTGAGTTTCCTTCTGGTCCCATTTCCTTGAAAACTTCCCCCAGCAATTCCTGCAGTACTGATCTGCTGGCAACAAATCCGCTCAGTTTTTATCTGAAAGTGTCTTTGTTCATCTTCATTTTAAAAGATACTTCTGCTACAGAAAGAATTCTTAGTTGACTTTTTTTTTCTTTTTCAACCCTTTAAAGCTGTTGTTCCACTGTTTTCTGGTCTCTACTGTTCATAACTAGAAATCAGCTGTTGTTTTTTTAAGTTTTGTTTCTCCATATACTGTGTGACTTTCCCCGACTACTTTTAAGAATTTCTTTGTATCTTTGATTTTCATCAGGTTGACTACAATGTCTAAGTGTGTTGGGGTTTCCTTTTTTGTGGTTATCATACTTGGGGTTGACTGAGCTCCTTAGACTTGTAACCTGATGTTTTCCGCTATATTTGGAAAACTTTCAGCTTTTATTTCTTCAATTGTTTTCTGCCTCATTCTTTCTTCTCTTTTTCTGGGTTTCCAATTATACGTATGTTGGACTTCTTGATGTCTAGGACTCTGTTCTTTTTTTGTTCAATATTTATATCTGGTAGTCAGTTTGGATAATTTCTATGGGTCTGTCTTCAAGTACGGTGACCCTTTTTTCTGTCGCTTTGAATTTGTTGTTAAGCTTATCCAGTGACTTTTTCATTTTGGTTATTATATTTATGCAGTTCTATAATTTCCATGCTGTTCTTTAACATAGTTTCCTTTCTTTATTTCCCTTTTAGAATTTCAGTAGAAATCCTGAGGGGCATATCAAGGCCCCTATCTTGGTGAGATTCACACTCTAAACTCCGTCCCATCACCGTTGGCAGTGCTTTTTCTAGCCTTCCAGTTGTTGCTTTCCCCAGGGATCTTGGGAAAAAGTATCTCTGCATATTTTGGGACCCCCTGTGGCTCCCTCTTTTTCAAGATATCCCACTTAAATGTCCAGCTGCTCTGACAGCCTTAAACTCTATCCCAAGTGCCCTGCATCACATGGCCTGAGGATAATGCTCAGAGAAAAGCTGTATGAGGTTAGTTCTCACCAAGTTCAGTTTTCTGCTTTCAAGGGTTAAATATTCCCCCATTTCTGCCTGCTTGTAGTTGCTCTTTGTGCCTTCAAGTAGTTGTTATATATGTATATACAGCCCCATCATACCTACTCCATGATATATAAACATATTTTATATTATATGTTTTATAACAAATAGTTGCTTGTATATATAAACAGTTACATACATGTATACATATGTATCTGCAGACATCTAGAGACATGTGGTTGTTTTAGTGATTATAATTGTTGTGTGCAGAAGCATTTGTTTAATACAAGTTTTTCTGCCATTACTAAAACTGGAGATCCTTGTCTACCATATATTTTATGCAGTGAAATTTAATTGCCCATATTTTCCTCAGCATAAGGTATAGACTAATATTTTTCACTTTATGGTATTAGTTGTATTTCAGAATATATGTATTGGAATATATCTTGGTTATGGGTTTGTGGCTGTCCTTTACCTTTTTCTTTATTGAAACAGTTTTAAAATCCTTGACTGTACTTGGCTCCATTAAATTTTTTACTCAGTGTAAATAAAACCAAATATAGACACTTGTGGGGAGAAGAATGACATTTTATATGCTTAGTAGAGGTTTTAAAAATATTTAATAACCATCTTTTACTTTAAGTATATCTTTGTCCCTCACATAAATAACATCCTAATTTTTAAAAGGGTACTTTTCTTCATCAGCCTAGGATATTATCAGTTATTTTATTGAGTCATTTTTTTCCAAGTGATTTTTTTTTCTGCCTCCAGAAATTGTCCTGTCTTGTCTATATGGCAGCATCAATTTATGATCTCAGATTATACCAAAAGGGAATATATTCAGCTTCTTTATTTAATTTTGGGGAGCTTGTTTTATCTGATGTACTTGAACTATGTTGGGGATTGGCTTAAATTAAATGTGTCCACCCTTCATCTTAAGAGGACTCTCTTTCCTGTGCTGGTTAACACAATGAAAGTAGTCATCTCCCACTAGTTTCCCTTCATACAGTCTGTATGTCTCCAGTTGTTCCTTAATTCGACTTTTTCCAGCCAGTCTCTGCTTCTCTTCAGGAGGCCAATGGCAGACAGCAGCTCTGTTCTGCTCTAAGTGTCATCTCCCATTCTGTGTGGCCATGCATGGATGCATTCTTTAAGCTTTCTGTGGCTAAATCTCTTCATTTTTATGATGGCACTGCTATATGATAGACAAATGTTTATGAGGAATAATTTTAAAAGAATATGTGAATGTCTCCAACAAGAATACCATGACATCAAGCTGCTCTGTAGTTTATATAAACTTGAAAATATAGGTATTACGACAATGACAACAGCAGTAATATCAGGCAACACATGTCCAGCTTTTAGTATTTGATAAGTCCTACATAATGTGGTTTATCTGGGTTATCTGATGGAGTTGGGGGACAGAATTCTTTCTTATAACCAAGTGGCACTGGATGAAATACAAGACCTTCCATGGCCTTGTCAGCATTATATCCTAACCCAAGGGTCCCAAAGCCACTGATCCCCAGGATAGGTACTGTCCTTGTGCATGTAATGCTTTCACATGGTGTTCGTCTGTTTGCACTGGCTATAATGCTAATCCTTTCCCCTTCCTGCAGAAATCATATCATAATTCAGTTAATGTCAATTAACTATGCTTTCTTCAAAATCATAATATTAATCTTTATACATTACACATTAAATGAGTAATTTCAAGTGTTTTTTCTTTAGTTGTTTTCTTAATTCACAATTTATTTGGGATCGCAGCACACCAATTTACATGTAACATGACAGTCTCCTGCAGAACCACAGCACAAATGTAACAAATTATTTTATTCATTGTCGCAGTGTGGAATTTTCCAGTAGTTTGCTGGGCCCTGAAAGTCCTGTTGTTATCTTGCAGGACGCAGGCTGGCTGGTGGGAGTGAAGGAATCAGACTGGCTCCAGTACAGAGACCTTGCCACCTACAAGGGCCTCTTTCCAGAGAACTTCACCCGACGCTTGGATTAGAGCAACAAGTGTTGCAGAAAGAGCTCGGATACTGGGCTTTTAAACCTTTGTGAAAACCTGAAGAGTTCACCTTTGCTGTTATGCTCTTAACGATTTACAGACTGATGCCAGGCAAAGCTGTGGAAGACCTATCAATAGAGCATGAGTGCAAAAACTGTGAGGAGCAAAAGTAAATTAGGGGACAAGTCCTCTCTCACTCCCATGTTGTTGATAACAGGTTTGTGCTTTGTCTGAGCTGTGGAGACTCTTGTACTCGTACTTGATCCCGTCCCTCCAACTCTAAAGTAGCTTTCTCCAACCCAGACCTTAATTTCCCTGCACGCAGCTGAGAGGCTGCCCTGCAGCAGATGTGGTGATAGTACCAATTATCTCATGCCCCTGCCCAGGCGGGAGCCTGTGCTCTCTCCCTTTCAAGTTTACTGTGTTTGAAACTAGACTGCTGCAAAAGTTTTCAGTGTTTTTCTCCAACACACTTATATACATATGGACACACAGCCAGTTCATATGAGCTAGTTCCTGTGACTGCTGGGTCTGTGTGTATGTGGAAGGCTGCATACACACGGCTGCTCTCTTTCCATCATTGCTTTTCGCCACGTGAGTGTCACTGATACATGCATTGCTCTTCTTCTGTCTGGAAATACAGCTGCAGTTTTGCCTCTGGGCAAAACCAGCCATCCCATTGCCAAAACACTCAACGGTATCTGTGTGTGTCATGTGCAGTTTTCAGGGTGATGAATAGCATGTCCAAGCTGCTACTCTTTCTGAGAAAGCAGGGCTGGCGATCTAGCTGTCCAGCGGCTGTGGCTGGAGGTCGGCTAGTGCGATCAGCAGCTAAGTTGTCTTCACTTCTGCCTTTATGAGATGGGCTAGAAGATGGGGCATATTAATCCACCCCCAGAAGAACACTATAAAACAGCTCCTATATATTTCCACCTCTTTATATTTATGCAACTCGTCTTCACAGATCATCCTAAAATAAGATGCCTGATGTATGCTGTATCCACAAGTCACCTGTAACAATTATGTTTTCAGTGCTGTGTCATTCCAAATAAACCTCTGGTAACCTCCAACAATTATTACCCTAATTCCTTTTTATGAGTTTTTTTTTTTTTTTTTGACTCTCGTTCCAGTTGGAGGCTCTACTTGAAACAGTTTTTATTGGAGTTGTTATTTGTGCAGAAATGTGCTTGCTTGAACGGGGCTGTGCTCGCAGCCCACCTCACTTCCCCAGCTCCTGCCTTCCAGTCATTGCTGGGCACTCGGTGTTTTCTGATGTCCAGCCATCACTAGAGCACAAATAACGGCTGTGGATGGAGAGCCCTGAAAGGTGCCACTGTGGACGCCTGCTCCCTGCATCACTGACAGTCTTACAGCCTTCATAATCAGCGGTTTCTTCTCACGCCAGCTTCATTTTATGGTCATTTTTCTTTCTGGCATGTTTATGTTTGTGGCTACATAAAAAATTAGATCGGATGGAATAGAAGAGTCAATTCACTGGGCCATTGTTTCCAGAAGAGAATTCTTAGAACAAAAATCTTTCAATTGATTTCTACTCTTTTCTGCTGATGTAATTCTTTACACAATGTAGGCTGGCTTTGACTTGTTAAGTGTTAGTAGGGAAGCAGCTGTTATTGAGCTTTTCCCAGGGGCTAATTTATAGGGAAGCTGGGCCATCATGAATGCTAGTCTAGTGCAAGAAAAGCACCTGCCACTGCCCAGCAGTGTGACTGATGGTTCAGCAAGTGGAATGCAGCAATGTGAGATTTATAACAGCACACCATGTCTGACGTTGAGAGTGCACAGGATGTAAAGAACCAAGACTGAAAAATTAGTTCGAGTAATAAAATGCACCTAATGTTCTGCAAAGGTGATTGCCACACCTCCTGGAGCAGTTCTTCTGAACCTCTTCTCACACTGCCCAGTGTGGCTCTCACAGTGCATGGTTTGGCAAGACATGGCCAGAGAAGTTTAGCCCTGAACTTCCCAGATGAATGTTCCTAGATGAATCTAACAAGTTCTTCCAAAATGACATGTTTTACATTAGCTTATTTTGTCCTATTTTTTAAACGCCTTTGTATTTTTAACACTAAGTAAAAGTAACCAGACTCTTTGTTTCAGGAATTGCCCAGGTCCAAGAATCCCCAGTGCACTAAAAATGAACAGTACAGAGGTGTGGGGTGGGACAGTGCCCTTCTCCAGGAATGTCCTTGAATATACAGCAAACCTTCTCTGTTTCAGTGGATTTTCTAGCAGATGTGAGGGGTTTCAAGGACTTGCTGTGCTTACTAGTGTGGAGGTTCTTTCTACTTCCCTTCCTCAATTAGTCTAATTCACGTTCCCATGCCACCAACCCATCGTAAGCACATCACCTGGTCACTACTAGTAAGTCTGTAGCTACGTTTTATCACAAGTGGCCTTGATCTGGCCTGGGCCCTATCCCAGCCTCCTCTCCATGCGTTAAGGTTTGTCTTGCATCCCACTGGCACACGCACCTTCAAACAGCTGTGAGTCAGGTGAAGGAAGCCTGTGATGCTTGTTAAACCTACACCTACCTGGCATTCCTACCAGCGTCACCTGTCATGCCTCATGTACTACTATGATGTATGTCATTGCAAAGCACAGTCGCTGGCAGTTTTTAGTGAGTGCTTGGGGTAGCCGGGCCGGGACAGGAGAAGCTCTGTGTCCCTGCTGATGCTGTGCCTGTGCCACAGCCTGCTCTTGCCCACAGTGCAGGGCAGCTTTTGAGTCGGCCAGAAAACTATATGCACCACGTGTTGGGCTGCCAGGTAGAGTGTGCAGGTCCAGAATTCTGAGCCCTCTTTTATCCCATAAAGAAGCCTATAATCAGCCTAGTAGAAAAATCCAAGCATGACCCAACAGCCCGTTCAGATGGCCCATTAAAGAAAACGCCTTTGAGAAATTACAAAAGTTAGGAATAACCAATGAATTTTTAAAGGTGACTAAAGCTCAGTGCATGACTGAACACCTTGAAGCTTTAGAAATAGGCTGGTCAGTAGAGTGGCCTTGCTAGAACTCTACTACTCTTCAAAGAAGCCCGATGACAAGCTGCCTTCTGGTTTGTACTTGGAACCCAGTGAAAAACCTTGTGACCATGTGCCAGGCCTTGGAGATGAGCAGACCACACAACTCCTGAATGTGATGGCATGGCCACTGTCTTCCCAGCATGTGTGCTCTTCCCAGGACTTGAATGAATGAGATTGGGCATTTGCACGGAGAAGACGAGGACCAGTGCTCTCTTGGCAAACTTAGAAAATCAGAGCCACGTGGTTCTGTTCTTCCTGAAGGCCCCTCTCTCAGACCCGTTCTATGATGACCTTGTCCAGCAGCACCAGGCTGAGACCAACCTGGCTGTCCACCAGCAGCAATCTACAAGGCATACAACAAGCTTTGATACGTTGTCATAAAAGCCAATAAACCATGCCTGAGTAAGCTTAATATAGTTCACGCAAATATTTTGTGACTGGTTATACTTTTTAAAGATTGTTTAATGGCAGCACATATTGACTTTTTTGGTATAAAAGGTAATTGAGACACAACCCTTAAACCTATGCAAATGGAGAGGAAGGTCAGGCAGGTACCTCGAACCTCATTCAAAGGATATCTGAACTTTCTCTTGGTTTCCTAAAATCCAGTTAATTCCCAGTACCACATGATCTCAGGTCAGACACTCAGGTTGCCTGATTCGTGAAGGTCAGGTCAGACCTGTACGTGTGTCCTTGCCTCCAGCACCCAGCATGGGTGGCTCCATAGCTAGCGCTGGAGAAACACTTCCTGATGTATTCTAAGGCCGTGGGAAGCCAGTCCAGTGCAGGAGCCTCGTCCATAAGCACACTGCTGCGTGGCTGATACCGTCCCCTCCCCCATCAATAAATATTAAGCTCTGTGTCACCATGCTGTGCTCTCCAAAAACCTGCCAGTGACCACCATGTGATTCTGTGGGATTTGGTGATACCACCAAACTTCTCCAAACTCTCCCTAAGATTCCAAGACACTAACATCCCTTGTTCTTCTGCCTCCCTGATTGTCCCTTCTCTGTCACCGTTACTAACTTTTCTTCCTTCTCCCCATGGGTGCTGGGAGTGAGGCGTGGGGTGGGCAATACCAATGTCCATCCTTCAGTTTGTATTGCAGCTGTCCAAGTCACATTTCCTTTGGAATGTCCAGTCATTACTTCCAAATCCACATGTTCATTTGTTTATTAAACGTTTGTCAAGCTCTTGCTAAGAGTCGGTTACTGTACACTGAAACCACAATGTGTAAGACTTAGCCCTGACACTCAAGGAACTTGTACCCTGCCTCCCCCATGGAACACCAGCGAGGGGCTGCCATGTTCTTTGTAATCCTAGGCCTGAAGACTTGGGAGCGTTCTTTGTGCTTCATTTTCCGGATTACAAACACCTGCCATTGTTTCTTTCCTGAAAACGTCCTATGACCTTGCACTTGAATCTCTGCTACCTGACCTGGTGGGGTTCTTCCCACTACCAGAGATGATTTTCACACTTGTCATCTGCCTGGTCTTCCTAGTTTGTCCCCGCACCCCAACCCATATTACAAATCTGACCCTGAGGTTGACACGTCTCCTCCCCTCCTTGTCTCCCTGTCTACACACACACGTGCACTAGTGAGGAGTATCTCGAATGTCGTGTCAAATCCTAGCGCCTCTGCTTGGCCTGCAGAGCCCCTGCTCTTCAGCAGTGCTTGTGTTTTGCTTCCATCAGGGGCATCTCCTCGCTGTTCCACTGCCTTCCCCACCGCAGCGCCATAGCTTTGCTCCCGCCATGGCAACCTCCCTCTCCAGCAGTGCCCTCCCTTCTCCTATTGGCCTCTAACCCCGTCCCCACAAGGCACAGCTCAAGTCCCACCTCCTCAGCAAAGCCTCCTCCACCTTGTCACTCCTGTGCTCTCCCCCATTCTACCTTCTTACTGTGTTTAGGGTAAATACCACATCCTTTAGCCCTTCATTTCCCCACTGAGTGACAAACTATCAACCTTCTCTGCGTTCTTTCTTTCTTTCTTTTCTTTTTTCCTTTTTGTCTTTTTTCGTGACCGGCAACGGATCGCAACCCTCAGTGTCGCGCACGTACCGGACCGGGACCGGCAACGGGATCGCAACCCTTGGCGCTGCCCCCGCACCTCGCTCAGCCAGTGAGCGGGAACCGGTCTGTATGTGGGATCCGAACCCTCGGCGGGAGCGCCGCTGCACTCCCAAGCGGCGCATTGTAGCAGTGCGCCACCGGGCTGGCCCCAACCTTCTCTGCGTTCTGTACCTGCTCTAAGACCTTGCATACAAGTGTGCTGAGCGAGTGAATGAGAGACTGACCAGTTAGTTCAGGGACGTCCAGGAGATCTCATCCCAGGACCAGCGTGGAACAAAATATGAAATTAAATGTAAGAAGAAAATGTAGAATCCCTTTGTGCCGTTGGAGAGAGAAAAGTTTTCTTAAACAAAACTCCCAAGTACCCAAAGCGTATGGCCAAAAGTCTGACTACAAAATAAAAAATTCTCATTGAATGAAAAGACACTTGAGATAAAATTAGCAGACAGGTGAGAAACTTGCTTAAGGTATTTGTAACTAGTAAAACTCACAAAGTATAAATATCTAGAAAATGCAAGAAAATCACTCAGAAAGGTCAAGAAAAAGCAAATGAGAATAATTACCATTATAATAATAATTTATATTTATGTAATTTTATTTATATTGATTTATTTCTAATACTGATAAATTAATGTTAATAGTAAACATAATAATAATATTTGTTGAATGGTAGTTATTTTCCAGGTGCTCTAAGTGTTTTGTTAGTGTTAGTTCGTTTAATCTTTGCCAACCCATGAGGTAGTTGCTGTTTTCACTTCTTACAGATGCGGAAGCGAAGGGACAGTGAAATGAAGACATTTACTTAAGGTCATGGAGTCAATAAATGGCAGGGCCAGGCTGTCACTTGGCAGACTGGCTCCACGCAGTGCTCTGACCTCTGCTGTGCAGCCTCCTTTTGCTGTACTTAATGGACATGAATAAGCCAGTCCTGCAAGAGACACTTCGGGGATACCAGGTATAAAAAAGGACCCTCAGCTTCCTTAATAATCAGACCAGTGCCTGTTAAAACAATGAGATTCTGCTCGAGAGACATCAGGTTGGCAAAAATGAAAATTTCAGATAACACCACAGCACTGGCAGTATTTAGTGAAACTGTGCCCGAGTGTGTGTGTGATTGTGTGTGTATGTGTGAGTGTGAGTGTGTGAGTACGTATGTTTGCACTGGGCATAAGGAGACCCTGTGTGGGTCTTGTCACAGCATTACTGGTGACAGCAGAGTGCCCAATCCTGGGGAACAGATGGATACGACTGGAATGGGAATAGGGAGTGAAGGGAAAATAAAAAATAGATAGAACTCTACAACATGGCTGGCACATTAATGATGACCATGTGCCATGCACTGAGAAATATGAAAAAAAAATAATATGAGAACTAAGATTATAAAACAAAATGAGCAAAAACCAAAAATCAGGTGCTGATTTCAGGATAACCTATTGAAACTCCATTTTTGAGCTTTGAGACAATTTTAGAAATCCATAATCTGTTCCTCACAGAATGTGATCTCAACTAGTAAATTAAAATTGTGTGACAAAAGGGAAATTTGTGAGTCTTCCTCGGTGGTCTGTGAAAATGTGACATTTTCCTTCCTCCTGGCTGCCAGCCAACACCTAGATGGCCCTGGCCACTGAGCATTCATCTTGGGTGTGGGTCTTGCCCTCCATCCAAGATGCCTAGATCACACCCAGAACGAGGATGTGCCTACATTCAGGGACACTGCACTCAGGCGTTGATCCAAGCCCACGGGGTGCTCATGATGTGAAAATGACGGGTGGGAGGAGGACGTGCTTTTTAGCCAAGACATTTTCAAACCATAGGCAGTTTCCATGTCCTTCTGAGATGAGGCCTACTAAGTACTTTATTGGTAATCCTTCTGAGTTTTAAAGACCATTGTATTCATTTGTTTCTGTTGCTTATGATGGTAATACCTGAAATTGGGTAGTTTGTAGAGAACCAATATTTGTTGCTTACAATTTCAGAGGCTGGGAAGTCCAAAGCCCAAGCAACACATCTGGAGAGGGCCATCTTTGGTGGTGACTTTGGAGACATAGGACATCACATTGTGAGAATGTCAAAAGTAAGACAGAGAGACTCTCACACACTCTCCTTTTAAAGCCCTTGGAACCATGCCCATGGCCACCATCAAACCATCAGTGGATTAATCTATTTATGAGGGCACTGTCCTCCCAATCTTATCACCACTTCAAGGCCCCATTTTCAATGATCATAATAGGATTTCCCATCCTCAATAATTACAGTGAGGATTAAGCTTCAATGAGTTTGGGGGGGACATTCAATCCATAGTAACCATGAAATATTAAAATATTCAGAAATTATGAACAGATAAAGCTGAAGCATAGTGGAGTGGTGCAGACAGTGTCAAATTTTAAATATCCTCTAGAAACTTCTACCTTCTACATTCTTAGATTTACCAGGGGTCTTCTCTTTTAGTTTTTAGACAGGGCCAGAATCAAGTGCCTGTAAAAATCTGTGCAGTTCAGCCTTTCGTATCTACTATTATTTTCTCCATGTATGTGCATGTGCGTGTGTTTGCAGGTGTCCCTGTGCACACATGTGCACTTTACCTGTTCAGGCGTCAGTGTTCTGATCGTTCCTTGGTGGGATTTGTGAGCATTGCTTTTACACTAACCTGAAATAAGTTTGCTGAGTCATGGGCCTTGTGTAGTAGCCAGGCTGGGTTGCAAAGCTATTGGTTATCCACACACTTAGAAGATCTGTAAGAATCAAGGTGTTTTTGTTAAGGACCATACTCTGAATTTTGCTAGGACAGTGTCAAGTCAAGAGGAAGCTAGCAAGATGTGCTGTTGTTGGATTAAAATTTCATTTTTCATTCTACCACATCTGTTATTTCAATATCTGGAGTGTAAGGAAAATGGAGTTAGTTTAGTCATGCCCTTCCGTCTCATACCTGTCTAGGTATGGTTCAGCACATCCGTTGTAAACAAGTTACATAAGAGTGGTGTAACTGCACATGGGTGCCCATGTACTCCTTGGCTCATTCCCACTGTTGTGTTACTTTTTGGTATAAAAGGCAGCAGCTCTGAACTGCTGGTGGCAGAGCTCACATCAGAATGAAACATGTTTATCCTGTTATCAGCTGCCAGAATCTTTTTTCTTTTTTTTTTTTTTTTCCTTTTTGTCTTTTTTCGTGACCGGTAACGGGATCGCAACCCTCAGTGTCACGCCCGTACCGCGACCGGCAATGGGATCGCAACCCTCGGTGTTGTGCCCACACCACACTCAGCCAGTGAGCGGACCGGTCTCTATATGGGATCCGA
>NW_007735562.1:28439-39378 GCF_000696425.1 Galeopterus variegatus
ACCGGCAATGGGATCGCAACCCTCGGTGTTGTGCCCACACCACACTCAGCCAGTGAGCGGACCGGTCTCTATATGGGATCCGAACCCTTGGCGGGAGCACCGCCGCACTCCCAAGCACCGCACTCTACCGAGTGCGCCACCGGGCTGGCCCCAGAATCTTTTTCAACTACCTGACTAGTGACCTACACAGGCTGGGCCAGAGGGGTCTCTGATCCAACCTGACAATTGGCATAGTTGGTAGCAGGATTCTGAGCAGGTACGGGAGCCACTAGCCCCTTGGGAGGGGGAGCAAATGTGGCCACCCTTGACTATGTGGTACCTGGTGGCCACTGTCCCGTTGGCTGGGGTCTGGCTGTTGCTCGCTGTGCTATTGCTCAACATGCACCAGGCACTCCATGAAGCAGCATGGCTTCGAGATTTGCAGCAGAAATCAGACTTGTTGGAAGTGCAGGTACCTGTCCTGGAGGCTGGAGTACGGCAATAGACCACCCCCACATCTGACACTGGGGATGATGATGAACCAATGGTGAGTTCAGGGAGACTGTGCATCGCTTGGCATAACCTGTAGTCCATCAGAAACTAAAGCATGAACAGCCCATAGGACCAGGTGGACAACCAGTAGGCAACCCATAAGTGACCCAATTCACTACTTATGTCCCCTACACTCAAGCTGAGTTGTTGGACTTGGGGAAACAGCTTCAGCAGAAACAGGGCAAACCCCTGGCTGCTTGGCTTTTGTGGCTGTGGGACCTATGGGTGGATGGTGTAATGTGCTCTGGTGAGGAGATGGAAAAGTTCACTTCCATCACCATGCATCTGTCCCTGTGGTAGCAGCTACAGAACAGCTGTAGATACTCACCAGGACAGGATAACCACTTCTTGATGGAATGGGTGAATGCAGCTGTCTGGACCATGTAGAGGAATGCTGGAGAACTGCCTGCAACCATGAGTTGCAAACATATGCTGAGCTGGTTCAAATACTTTGGGAGCTGGGAACGTGGCAGTTCATGTTTAATGTGAATGACTGCCTGTGGCCTAGATGATGAATGTTTTACCGACAGCATGAGAGACGTAGTGCTGCAAAATGCTCTGTTGACAGCCTATGGATCACTGATGGTCATGCTGGCCCCATATGTTGGTCATCCTATACATGAAGTCACGACCATAATGGCCAGTCTGAGTGAGGCAGAGGGGAGGAGACAAGGAAAAGGGGTCTGAAAGGTGGGGAAGACCAAGTCCCCAAATAATGCTCAGACTGTTGCCCCAAAGGGACTGAGCAAGACCAGCCATATGCAAATGTGGTTTGGCTTGCTCCTGGCAGCAGTTGATAGAGAAAAAATCAACCAGCAGCCAGATGTGGTCCAGTTCACCTTGTGGCTGCAACTGCACCCTAACAGCATTTCACTATACATCTGGAAACAGGTGGCAAGGTACACCCAGTAAATTTTAAAGATTTTTTGGCTACTTCCGTGGAGGCAGATGGACTGTTCTCTTTTGGCTAAGGAACAGGCCGAGGTGCTTGCCTTTTGGGGGCAGACAAGGACCAGAGGCCTCACGTTGAACTGACAATACATTGGTTAGGGATAAATGTGCAGCGTGTATTGGTGTTGGTGGACACCAGCACAGAATGTAGCCTGATACATGGCAACCCTAGGAGCCACAGTGAATATTGATGGTTATGGAGGACAAACTATTACAGTCCAACACTGTGTCTTTTTAGCTGAGCACTGGACAACTGGCCCCTCATGTATATACTGTGTATGTATCCCCAGTAGCTGAATAGATCTTGGGTATAGATGTACTTTATGGGTTACACCTGCAAATGATGGTTGGAGAATTCCTATTGTGGGCAGTGAAGCCTGTGTTACTGGGACATGCCAAACATCATCCACAGGTGTTCCCCATGCCAAGGCATGCGGTTAATATGAAACAGTATCATCTGCTGGGAGGACATGTGGAGATAAGTGCCACTATCTTGGAGTTAGAAAAGGTTGGCATTATCCATCCCACACCTAGTGCTTTTAACACCCCCGTATGACCAGTGAAAAAACCTGATGGGACATGGAGGATGACTGTGAACTATCGAGAACTAAACACAGTAGTGCCTCCTTTGCACGCAGCTGTGCCTTCAGTTCACCATTGAATGGATCAGCTGATAACTCAGTTAGGAACTTATCATTATGTACCGGACCTTTCAAATGCTTTTTTCTCTATCCTGATCTTGGCTGATAGCCAAGATCAATTTGCCTTCACCTGGGAAGGAAGGCAGTGGAGATTTCAAGTGTTACCCCAAGGCTATTTACATAGCCCAACCATTTGTCATGGTTTATGACTGGGGACCTAGCCACATGGTGTAGGCCCAGCATGGTTACAGTGCTGCATTATGGAGATGATGTCTTTGAAGTAACCAAGGTGGCTCCAACACTGCTAGGCCATTAGGAACAATGTGAGTGAGTTGTATATAAGAGTCTTAGCCTTTGCATATCGACCTGGAAGTGTCAGCAGTGGCTGGTAGATCACCAATCCCTGTGGGGACAAGCCATGTGGCAGGAATTATGGGAATTAAGGCAGGAAAGGGAAATAACTCTTTTCAATGTCACAGGACATTCCCCCTTAGCCAGTCTGGGCAATGATGAAGCTGATGCCTTGGCTAAGGTAAGATAGCTGGAGAGAGCCGCAGCCACTGATGTAGCCCAGTGGTTACATCGATGGATGCAACATGCTGGCAGCCAAACCATGTCGATGGTGGCTCAAAGGTGGGCTCTACCTATAAAATGGGAAGATGTAGTAAATGTGTGTCACATTTGTCTGGTATGCACTCAAGAGAGTCCATATCCCCAATGGGTGCCACATACAGATGCGCAGATAACTCAAGGAAGGGTGCCTCTGAATTGATGGCAGGTGGATTTTGTGGGACCGCTTCCCACATCAGAGAATTTCAGGTACATTTTTACAGCTATTGATCTGGCTACAGGACTTCTGTTTGTATGGCCCTGCAAGCCCCCAGACCGGGTAAGCACTATTAAGGTGGTGAATAGCCTTATGGCCATGTATGGTCGACTCCTGGTCATAGAGAGTGACAATGGAACTCACGTTACTGGACATGAAGTACAGAAGTAGGCTCCTCAGTTCTCCATTCGGTGGAAGTTACATGTGCTGTATCACCCCCAGGCAGTGGGAATGACTGAATGGTACAATGGTCTTCTGAAAAGGGGACTAAGGCTGACACCTTAGTCCTGACCCTGAGGGGTGGACACCGTGGTTATGGCTGACAGTCAGGATCTTAAATGAGAGACCCCGCAAGGATGGACCCTCTCCAGTGGAGGCTCTGTTGCATAGAACTGCATCATGTGTTCCTGGAACCATTCTTTCCAGGATGGGAAGCTGGCAGGTATTCTGCCAGAGGGTTGAGAATCCCCTCTATTGGTGCCAATAACATTTTTGTGTTTTTGGCTATAGTATTGTGGCTGTAGGCACCACAGTCAACTGGACACATAAGTACACTCATGTAGTCAATGTGTCACCTTGCTGAATATGCACTGAGTTTCCTACCAGTGTGGCTGCGGGATTCCTGTGGAAAGTCACCCCAATGACGACTGCTAACCAAACGTGTATGGATGGGGTTTTCATGGATAATAGTTGAAAGGATAGAGCTACAGGGATAAGCGTCAAGGTGTATTGAATGTACAATAGGTTTGGAGGTTATATGGATGCAGGGTTCAGCCATCCTTGCTAAGGGAACATTGTGGAACATTACAAGTGAGTAGATTGTACTGTCAGAGACCCTAAAGGGGTGCTGTGTGAGGAAACTGGAGTTGGTTTAGTCAGGCCCTCTTGCGTCACATCTGGCTGGGTACGATTCAGCCCATCCATTGGAAACAAGTTACATAAGAGTGGTGTAACTGCACATGGGTGCCCATGGGCTCCTTGGCTCATTGCCGCTATTGTGTACTTTCAGTACAGAAGACAGCCATTCTGAACCACTGGCTGGCAGAGCTCGTGTCAGAATAAAGCATGTCTATCCTGTTACCAGCTACCAGAATCTTTTTTCAACTACCTTACTCATGATCTGCACACGACAGGGCAGAGGGATCTGTGATCCAGTCCAACATGGAGTATAAATTCAATTCAGAATCACCAACTGTAAGAAGTGGAAGAAACCCAAAACATCATCCACGCCTTTCATTTTGAGGCTGGGGAAATGGGAACTCTGCAAGAATGAGTCTCTTCCCCCAAACTATCAAGCACGTTAGGTGTGAAATGCTTTGCATTTCAGGGCCCTTTCCTGTCATTATGCTGAGTCACTTACTGCGGCTCCACCACGGAAAACAGCATGTATGATATACCTCCAAGGGCCAGCAGGGGATGCTAGAAGTTAGCTCAAGTCACTAAACGCAATCCAAATACTGTGCTTTTTAAGCAGGAAGCACAGAGCTGAAAACAAACAGGAAGTATAAGAACATCCCACTGTGTCTTAAAATGCAACAGCCACATGGAGACAGAAATTAATCCTGAGTCATAAATAGCCAAGCAATTTCTTGGGGCACAGGCTCTGGAGACTGGCTAGCTTGATTCAAATTCCTGCTGAGCTCTTTCTTAGCTAGGGGACCTCAGTGAGTTATTTAACCTCTTTAAGCCTCAATTTCACCTGCACAGTAGGGACAAGTAGTTGACTTTATGCTTGCAAGGAAGGAATAAATATGTATGATATTTGACACCCACTAAAGGGTATTTGTTATCATTTAATGGGTCAAGGATTTCAGTTATGACCTTAAGAAGCTTAGCCTTTTATAAAATGCCATCTCTTAACTAAGTACTAGAAGAAATTTATACTACTTTTTGAGGTCCACCAAAATTAACTAAATGAATACTATTCAAGAATATCTTATGCTCTTTTCTGGCATCTGAGAGTTATTCTTGAGTTTCTACAATCTTCCTGAAATATTCTTTGGTTCCTTATACCTTATAGTTTACAAATAAATTCTGTCTATGTATGTTAAATGGATGGTGGCGGCCCATCCCTGGGTGAGCCGTGACCAGACCATTCACAGGGAGGGAGGTCTGGAGCACAGCAGCCACAGTCAGTGGGCAGAGGTGGATGAGAAATGGCAGCTTCCTGAAGTCCTCCTGCACCTGCCAACCACAGAGCCTGTGGGAAAAGCAGGCAGGAAGTGAAGACTCATCTGAGGTTTCTGGGACACACTCAAATTCCCTGGATATTGTGCTGGGCCCAGCCTGGCCACACCACTGGCAGGAGATGCAATGCTTTGTGTAGGGCCCTGTGAGCAGCAGAAGGCACAGGAACATGAACTGGGGCCCCTTGTCCACCTGCTCTGGCTTCCTTACTCCTCCAGCACCTACTATTATTTTAGTCCAGGATGATCAGTAATGACGTGCGTAAGTCACTGCTTCCCATCTGTGCCCCAGCCCAGACTGACGGTGTGAAAATTCTGTTCATCAACAGCTGCTTTTCATCTTCTGTGGAAGGAACACATATTAAATAACTCAGTTTTACTGACATCATTACAGTAATCTTCCAAACTGCATGCATGATGATTTATCCCCTGAATACATGTTAAATGCCTGCTATGTTCCAGGCCATGCACTATGTCCTGGACACTGAGGGTATGTCCCCAAGGAGCTGGTTCTGATCACCATTGACCTGCCTCACTGTGGTCAGAAAATGATGGAGAGAGGACAGATGCCCATTTAGAGGTCGTGAAGTCACAAGAAATTGCAGTAATTCATGACAAATAGACTATTTCCCATATTGTTTCTAGGTAACATCTCACAGCAGGCTAAAATAGAAATATAAACAATTGTCTGTTGGCTATAAACTTCACCCCAAGGCAGTGCTGCTTTTTTCCCAGTTCTTCTATCATCGTCTTAAGGTACTGATCTCCTGGTATGTGACCAGTGCAAGTAGCAGGAGATGCAAATGAACATCTGCGAGTTTGGACCCTTCATGCGAGCTGACCCGACCCATGGGCCCCAGGACACTAGAGAGGAGGACTCGATGGGAAGAGAGGGGGAGACAGAGAAGAGGGGCCAGTATGAGGAGGGAGAGAGAGAAACATGGAGACACTGAGAGCAGCAGAAATTAGTAGGGGGGGGAGAGAGAGAGAGAGCAGAGTGGGGGTGGGAGGAAAACAGAACCACCGAGACAGCGGCCAACAGAGATGAGAAGAGTTAGTGGGAGATCGAGTTGTACAGAGAGGAACAGACGTGTGTAATGAGAGGAGAGAGAAGAAAAGAGAGGCAGAAATAGAAAAACAGACCAGGAGAGTGACAGAGACAGGGGATAGAGAGAGAGAAATAGATGCCGAGAAGGAGGGAATAGAGAGAGACTGTGATAGAACCACAGTGACAGAGAGGGAGAGAGGCAGGGAAAGGTACAGCGAGAGAGAACTGGAGTAAGAGGGAGAGCTGGGGCAGAGAGAGCCGTAGAGCTACAGAGGGACACAGATGCGTGTGGGCACGTGGAGTGTCACAGGGTCGGGAAGACAGAGACAGAGGGAAACACTGGATACAAAGTGCATCTATCTATCTGTTCTATTGCCATGATAATGCTGTGTAACAAACACCCCCAAACAGTGTGTTAGAACAGTAGTGATCTCTAGTCCTGACAAGCCACGGGCTTGCTAGGCTGTCCTGCTGGTCTGGGTGTGTCTCAGCTGATCTTGGTGGGGTTTGCCCACATGTGGGCCAGCTGGGGGGTTGGCTGCAATGGGACTGGCTGGTCAAGGTGGCCTGGGCTGGAATGAGGCAGCTCTGTTCCACCCGGTGTTTCCTCCTCCAGCAGGGTGGCCAGGCTTGTTTTCGTGACTGTGTGGGGGTCTGAGAGCTAGCAGAAGCACATTAGGCCTCATTAGGCCTCATGAGGCCTAGATTCGGAACTGCGATCCCATGCCTTTCTCCCCTATTCAAAATTGGGAAAACAGACAGCACCTTTTGAAAGAAAGAGCTGTGAATTCACATTACCAGGAGTGTGTTCTAGTTCTGGAAAATTTTGAACAAGTCCTGTCTGCCCTGTCTCTCACTGAATGCAGCTATAAACCCTGAATCTGAGGACTCAGAGAAACAAATGGTAGCACACTGGCTGGAGAAGGAAGTCAGGAAAGGAAGATCTACGCATCTGGAGCCAGTTTCTCATTTACTTCTCCTTGGGCATCCACTGGCCTGGACAAAAGACAACTGGAAATGCAGAACCGAACACCCGACAGAGACAGAGAGTGCTGTGGCTTGAACATCTGTGCCCTGAGGGAGACCGTCTGTCCCTTTTCCCCTTTCGCCTCTTCTGCCATGTGAGGACAAAGCGTTTTTCCCCTCTGGAGGATGCAGCTGCAAGGTGCCACATTGCAAGCAGAGACTGGGCCCTCACCAAATGGTGAGCCTGCCGGCGCCTTGATCTTGGACTCCCCAGGCCCCATAAATGTAAATTTGTGTTGTTTGTAAATTACCAGTCGAAAGTGTTTTGCTACAGCAGCAGGAATGGACTAAAATAGAGGGAAAGGGCCTCCCTGGGGGTCAGAGAGCCCTGGTTGTCTGTTTTTAGTTTGTGCTTCTTGTGTCTCTTCCCATTTTCTCTCAGTAATCCTAGTGGCAGTGATACTAAACAGGAGCCGAAAGCTCTTAGGGAAGGGACCCTGCAGTCCTGAGAGAGTCCTGATGGCCTATGTTATCCCTTTATCTGCTTACTGCTTGGCCCTGGAGGGGAGGCAGACACAATGTACAAAGTGCATGGTAGAGCAGCGTACCAAATCCCTGTCCTAGAGACTGGCCACTGGGTGGTGGACACATAGGACAGATCTCGATAGCACTGCAAAGGCTCTGAACACTGAACTGATGCTGGAACCACAGCCCTCCAGTGCCCACTGAAGCAGGTAGGAACTTGCAACTTCAGAGTATGCTAGTTCCCTGCTAACAAAAAAAATCAACATTCTCCATGGTATACGAACAATGCCTAGAGCCCTGTAACACATAATTCAAAATGTGAAGTGTACAATCCAAAATTACTCAGCATATGAAGAACTGGAGAGATCTCAACATCTCCCAAGGGAAAAACCAGTCAACAGATGCCAATTCTAAGGTGATACNCTTCTATCATCGTCTTAAGGTACTGATCTCCTGGTATGTGACCAGTGCAAGTAGCAGGAGATGCAAATGAACATCTGCGAGTTTGGACCCATCATGCGAGCTGACCCGACCCATGGGCCCCAGGACACTAGAGAGGAGGACTCGATGGGAAGAGAGGGGGAGACAGAGGAGAGGGGCCGGTATGAGGAGGGAGAGAGAGAAACATGGAGACACTGAGAGCAGCAGAAATTAGTAGGGGGGGGAGAGAGAGAGAGAGAGAGCAGAGTGGGGGTGGGAGGAAAACAGAACCACCGAGACAGCGGCCACCAGAGATGAGAAGAGTTAGTGGGAGATCGAGTTATACAGAGAGGAACAGACGTGTGTAATGAGAGGAGAGAGAAGAAAAGAGAGGCAGAAATAGAAAAACAGACCAGGAGAGTGACAGAGACAGGGGACAGAGAGAGAGAAATAGATGCCGAGGAGGGAATAGAGAGAGACTGTGATGGAACCACAGTGACAGAGAGGGAGAGAGGCAGGGAAAGGTACAGCGAGAGAGAACTGGAGTAAGAGGGAGAGCTGGGGCAGAGAGAGCCGTAGAGCTACAGAGGGACACAGATGCGTGTGGGCACGTGGAGTGTCACAGGGTCGGGAAGACAGAGACAGAGGGAAACACTGGATACAAAGTGCATCTATCTATCTGTTCTATTGCCGTGATAATGCTGTGTAACAAACACCCCCAAACAGTGTGTTAGAACAGTAGTGATCTCTAGTCCTGACAAGCCACGGGCTTGCTAGGCTGTCCTGCTGGTCTGGGTGTGTCTCAGCTGATCTTGGTGGGGTTTGCCCACATGTGGGCCAGCTGGGGGGTTGGCTGCAATGGGACTGGCTGGTCAAGGTGGCCTGGGCTGGAATGAGGCAGCTCTGTTCCACCCGGTGTTTCCTCCTCCAGCAGGGTGGCCAGGCTTGTTTTCGTGACTGTGTGGGGGTCTGAGAGCTAGCAGAAGCACATTAGGCCTCATTAGGCCTCATGAGGCCTAGATTCGGAACTGCGATCCCATGCCTTTCTCCCCTATTCAAAATTGGGAAAACAGACAGCACCTTTTGAAAGAAAGAGCTGTGAATTCACATTACCAGGAGTGTGTTCTAGTTCTGGAAAATTTTGAACAAGTCCTGTCTGCCCTGTCTCTCACTGAATGCAGCTATAAACCCTGAATCTGAGGACTCAGAGAAACAAATGGTAGCAAACTGGCTGGAGAAGGAAGTCAGGAAAGGAAGATCTACGCATCTGGAGCCAGTTTCTCATTTACTTCTCCTTGGGCATCCACTGGCCTGGACAAAAGACAACTGGAAATGCAGAACCGAACACCCGACAGAGACAGAGAGTGCTGTGGCTTGAACATCTGTGCCCTGAGGGAGACCGTCTGTCCCTTTTCCCTTTTTGCCTCTTCTGCCATGTGAGGACAAAGCGTTTTTCCCCTCTGGAGGATGCAGCTGCAAGGTGCCACATTGCAAGCAGAGACTGGGCCCTCACCAAATGGTGAGCCTGCCGGCGCCTTGATCTTGGACTCCCCAGGCCCCATAAATGTAAATTTGTGTTGTTTGTAAATTACCAGTCGAAAGTGTTTTGCTACAGCAGCAGGAATGGACTAAAATAGAGGGAAAGGGCCTCCCTGGGGGTCAGAGAGCCCTGGTTGTCTGTTTTTAGTTTGTGCTTCTTGTGTCGCCAGCTGGGGGGTTGGCTGCAATGGGACTGGCTGGTCAAGGTGGCCTGGACTGGAATGAGGCAGCTCTGTTCCACCTGGTGTTTCCTCCTCCAGCAGGGTGGCCAGGCTTGTTTTCGTGACTGTGTGGGGGTCTGAGAGCTAGCAGAAGCACATTAGGCCTCATTAGGCCTCATGAGGCCTAGATTCGGAACTGCGATCCCATGCCTTTCTCCCCTATTCAAAATTGGGAAAACAGACAGCACCTTTTGAAAGAAAGAGCTATGAATTCACATTACCAGGAGTGTGTTCTAGTTCTGGAAAATTTTGAACAAGTCCTGTCTGCCCTGTCTCTCACTGAATGCAGCTATAAACCCTGAATCTGAGGACTCAGAGAAACAAATGGTAGCAAACTGGCTGGAGAAGGAAGTCAGGAAGGGAAGACCTACGCATCTGGAGCCAGTTTCTCATTTACTTCTCCTTGGGCATCCCCTGGCCTGGACAAAAGACAACTGGAAATGAAGAACCGTACACCCGACAGAGACAGAGAGTGCTGTGGCTTGAACATCTGTGCCCTGAGGGAGACCGTCTGTCCCTTTTCCCTTTTTGCCTCTTCTGCCATGTGAGGACAAAGCGTTTTTCCCCTCTGGAGGATGCAGCCGCAAGGTGCCACATTGCAAGCAGAGACTGGGCCCTCACCAAATGGTGAGCCTGCGGCGCCTTGATCTTGGACTCCCCAGGCCCCATAAATGTAAATTTGTGTTGTTTGTAAATTACCAGTCGAAAGTATTTTGCTACAGCAGCAGGAATGGACTAAAATAGAGGGAAAGGGCCTCCCTGGGGGTCAGAGAGCCCTGGTTGTCTGTTTTTAGTTTGTGCTTCTTGTGTCTCTTCCCATTTTCTCTCAGTAATCCTAGTGGCAGTGATACTAAACAGGAGCCAAAAGCTCTTAGGGAAGGGAACCTGCAGTCCTGAGAGAGTCCTGATGGCCTATGTTATCCCTTTATCCGCTCACTGCTTGGCCCTGGAGGGGAGGCGGACACAGTGTACAAAGTGCATGGTAGAGCAGCGTACCAAATCCCTGTCCTAGAGACTGGCCACCGGGTGGTGGACACATAGGACAGATCTCGATAGCACTGCAAAGGCTCTGAACACTGAACTGA
>NW_007735562.1:39777-43821 GCF_000696425.1 Galeopterus variegatus
TAGGACAGATCTCGATAGCACTGCAAAGGCTCTGAACACTGAACTGATGCTGGAACCACAGCCCTCCAGTGCCCACTGAAGCAGGTAGGAACTTGCAACTTCAGAGTATGCTAGTTCCCTGCTAACAAAAAAAATCAACATTCTCCACAGTATATGAACAATGCCTAGAGCCCTGTAACACATAATTCAAAATGTGAAGTGTACAATCCAAAATTACTCAGCATATGAAGAACTGGAGAGATCTCAACATCTCCCAAGGGAAAAACCAGTCAACAGATGCCAATTCTAAGGTGATACAATTGTTGGAATAACGAAGACTTTAAAGCAGCTCTTATGACCATGCATAGAAATGGATAGAGAGGTCAAAAGATAGAAATAGAAAGTATAATAAATAAGAGAGATACAAATAAAGAAATAGAAAATGAAAGATAGGTAGAAGAAATAGGCATTTAGTGAGATATAGAGATACAGAAATATAGAGATAGATACAGGTGGACAAGATGGCATCGGTTTATCCTGCACATATCGTGCCCTAGTCCTGCATTGAGTCATTTCTCAGTTGATCTCTGGCACTTTTCGTGAGAAATGGCATTTAGATACCACAATATAGATGCTATGAGTGCTCATTACATGAGGATTGTTAGTGCTTGCTACAGCTAAGAAGCGTTTCTTAGAAAAAAAGATTCAAACAATACATCATAGTGTTTTTTACTAAACTTTTAAAATTTTACATTTGCATTTTTCTTTTATACTGAACTCTTTGTTCCTAATAGTATCAACACGAATATATAAAAATATAAATCAAAGAAATATTCTTACTGCCATTAACAACACTAGGTCTAGAAGATATGATTTATGATTTCTTTCTCTCCTTCTTTCCTAACTTCCTTCTTTCCTTTCTCTTTCTTTTTTTCTTCCAACTTAGGGTATATACTCAAAAGTACTATTTTAAAAAATCATTTGAAATAATTCTCCATATGTTTATGCCACCCTTGATATGTAGCTCATTTGTTTCAATTGCATTTTAAATTTTGAAATTAATTTCGTCTCTTTTTTAAAAAAATTAATTTATATTTGTTTCATATAGGTAAAACATTTATGTGAGTCTGAAGTCAAAATTATACAAAAAGATAAATTTAGAAATTTAAGCTTTCATCCAAGATTTCTCTTCCCTCTTTTCTTCCTCACCCTCTAGGTAAAAATATTTTTATGAGTTCTATTGGATTTTCTAGTTTTTAATATTTTAAGAAGTCTTTCACTTTTAAAGAAATATATTTTTGTTTACCTTATGTGCATATATATAATTTTTATTCGACTTTGGCATTTATATTTTCTGATGTATTTAGCTTTTATAATTTTCAATCAATCTTTTATTTTCTTGCTTCTGGGTTACGTGTCTTACTTAAAAAGATAGCCATACTCCAAGATTAGTCATTAAGAAAACCACAATATTATTCCAACACTTTTGTTCATTTATTACTTAATGTTTGCCTCACTTATCTATCAGAAACATTTACACAGTAATTATTGTTAACTATGATGATAATAATGAATAGCAAATATAGGCACTCATTTTTTGGTAGTTTCTTTACATATATTATCTTATTATTTAATCTTCAAAGAGACCCTGTCGAGGTTTCAAAGCACATGTGAAACCGAGGCAGGAGGGGTGAACTGACTTTCCCGAGGTCACAGAGCTTGAAGTGGTCGAGATTTCCACCCCAGCACTGTGCTCAGGAGATAAGCGGACTTTGCAAACTGAGTTTGGTCTTCTCCTCCCTAGGCCGGGGCAGCACTGCCCCCCAGGCTCACTGACCACTCACACTGCGTCCTTGTGTGAACCGCCTCCACGTACTCCTTGCCCGATCTTCTTTGAAAAATTAGTTTTGCTTGTTGGTTTGTAAGAAGTCTTATATGCCATTTTAGAAATGTTAATCCTTTATCAAATGTGTTGAAAAGATTTCCCCTGCTTTTCTATTATTTATTTTCAGCCCCGTTTGGTGAATAAAACTTTGAATGTTACTTTTGATAAAATTTACCAAATTTTCCTTATGAGTCTGCTTTTGATGCCTGGCTTGGAGAGGCCAATCTCACCTGCCATTAATTTGCAACTCATCAATATTAAGGTATAATGCTTTTCTGTTTTCAGTTTTATTATGCCTAAATCTCCGTTTCTAAGTTGAAAGGTGCCAGTTCAGCAGTGTTTGTGTCCGCATGTCCCTGCACATGTGGTCCCTCAGGCAAAAGGGAGACCAACCTGAGTCCCCCACCTTTCTCATTTCCCATATGTTATGACAGCAGAAAAGAAATGACATGACAAAGGCCAACACAGTGACCAGCAGGACCTTGTTGCCCATTTCATTGAATTTTAAACACACATGTGATTCACTAAAGTGAAGGGTAAGAATCCACATGTGCATCGCTCCAGGTCTTACCCTCATTTTGTTATACATGTTCGATCACCTGTCTGTCCACCTACCAACTCAAGTACACTGCAAACATCAGCACAGTTTTCTGAGGGCAGGGTTGCCAAATAAAATATAGAATGCCCAGGCAAATTAGAAATTTAGACAAATAACAAGTTTTTGTTTGTTTGTTTGTTTTAGTTTAAGTATATCCCAAATATTGCATGGCACGGCACCTAGTACATTTTTCTTTTTAACTAAATCTTGCAATCTTACTTGAGGGGACCTCTTTATTTGAGGGTGAATGAAGTCCTCTAACAAATTGATCTGTATGTACACAGAGTCAAATGCAGACCAACCCACCTGATGTTAATTCCTTTTAATAAAGTAGGTCCAAGCCTTCTCAGATTTGCTGTTGGCAGCTGCCTCAAAGTCTACCCACAGATGGAAAAAGGAGGGCTGCTCAGGACAATACAAAAGAAGTTTCATGGCAGGACAAGACCAGTAGCACTGACGTATTGAAACTCTGAGTTGCAGGAGAGTGAACCTGATGCGGTCCTGCTCACTCCACAAGGCGGAGCAGGCAGCTTTACTTAAAGTCTGCTTCCCACCACATTTATACTCAACGGGCTTCAGTTCTGAGTTCTCAGTGCTCCTGGCCTCCTCTTCTGGACAGGGCCTGCTCCCAGCTGCTGCGGGAGGGCCCTCAAGGGATGGGTAGAAGCAGAGAGGCAGGGGCTCCTCCCCAGTCCTCCCCCAGCACACACCGTTTCTGGGTAAACAGCTTGGTAGGCTTCTAAGACAGCTTCAGTTACTTCTCAGTATGGAAGACCAGCTCCAGCTCACTGCCTTCCATTGTAGGGTTCCCTTCCTTTCTGAGCAGGATTAGAGTTTGGAGAGTGTATTCTGCTCCACTTATGGGGTCCGTTCATTGTAAGGCCTGGGAGAGAAAAGCATGCAGTGGGCTCTGGCTCTCCTCCTGGCTCTCCTGCTGCCTGGTAAGTATGTTGCACAGGTGCTCATGGAAATTTTCTTTTATCTTTTGCAGAGGGAAGCCATACTAAGGAACTGCCGTGACCTCTTTCTCATTGCTTTTGGTGTTGTTCCCACTGCAGTCAGTCAGATGTCTTCCAGCCTAGAAGGGAGAACGATGCCAGTCACCAGGCCAGCTGGGTCATTTGTTGTAATCACTTGTGATCTTCCTGAACCAGGTACCAAGTACATGCACTGGTACCTGGTCCAGGAGAGGAAGGCCCCACAGCGACTTCTCCACTGTGCCTTCCTCACCACCACGGTTGTGTTGGACTCAGAAACCAGTCCAGGGAAATACCATGTCTATGAAGATGCAGGGAAGACCTGTAAGGTTGTAGTCCGAAATCTGGAAGAAAGTGATTCTGGCGTGTATTACTGTGCCATGTGGGACAGGCACGGTGATTCAGACCTGCCCTAGGCTGTACTGAAAATTTTGCTTGTGGCTGCTCCTGGCACACAAGGTAGACCACCTTCTGTCTGGCTTCCTGCCCCTGACTTCACCGTACCCTGAACAGAGAGAAACCCTGAGCTCAAAGCCTATCCCCCCTTACATCCCAATCCTCCTTCAGCAGCTGTACCCTGCCCCCCCCCCCCCCCCCCCCCCCCC
>NW_007735562.1:43976-63322 GCF_000696425.1 Galeopterus variegatus
CCTGAACAGAGAGAAACCCTGAGCTCAAAGCCTATCCCCCCTTACATCCCAATCCTCCTTCAGCAGCTGTACCCTGCCCCCCCCCCCCAGGATTTCCTAAACACGGAGTGACCATCTCCAGTCGTAGCCCCACAGCCTGGCCGACAGCTGAGTTCTTCAGGTCTCCCAGGGGCTGGGGGAGGCCCATTCACACTGCTTCCATGAGGTCCATCTAGGGATGATCTGTAAAGGGACACATTTAAGAGAGCATCATGGGAAGGCTGGTTGTCCTGAATCATTCATCCAATGTCCAGAGACCAGGGCTGGGAGTGATGCTTTCTCCTCACTCGGGAGTATGAGAATTGATGGAAGGAAAACTCCTTACTTCAGTGAGGCAGCAGATTGTGTCACATTTGTTATCTTCTGGACAAACTGATATTGACCTCACCATTACCAACCACGGTACTGCTGGCGTGAGTAAAAATGGAGAAAAAAAATGAGTGTAGTAGATATGCCCACCACTGTACCTGCTTCAGGTCAGCCCTCAGCCAGACTGTTCTCTTTTAAACAAGTAAAGCTCAATCTCCTCTCCACCCCCCTGCCCTGCAGGATTGACACAGCCAAGTCATGACCTGGAGTGAATCTGGCAATTCTCTTATTAATTCTAATGTTACTCATTGATTCTTTAGAGTTTCTGTGTATGTAATCTTGTCATCTGAAAATGAAGGCAGTTTTGTTTTTCCCTTTACAATCCTTTTTTTATTCATGTTTGTATCCTTAATGCCTAGGTTAGACTTCCAGCAGAATATTTAATAAAGTGAAGATGCTGGCATCTTGTCTTGCTGTTGATTTTTATTTTTCTTTGTATTTTCTAAGTGTCTATTTTCGATATGGAAGAAATTTCCTGGCTGTCATGTAAATTACGATGCTTCTATGCTTTTTTTTATATGTCTAGTGTTTTTGATGGGCTCACAGATATTCCAATTATCATTTTCAGGTGATATGACAATGTTGTCACTTCAGACCTCCTGCATATTATTAAATGGTAACATTGCTCATGGTATTTAAACTTATTTCTCAGTTTAAAGGGATTACTACATCTTTAAGCTGATGGTGGCTGATTCTCAAAATATTATATGTAATGGAACACAACATAATCTAAATTTTATATATGACATTTAGCAAATATTAAACCAATATGTTTAAAATTTTTACTTTAAACCTTGTTTGCTATAAATTTTTTAAAAAGGTAAGTATTGTTTGAAACAAATAACCATCAGCCTCTTAAAAACTACTAATATTTGTAGAGAAGGAGACTTTTCCAAAGCAATGCTCCAGGCAGAGGACTCAAGAAGGGCAATTTATTTAAGAAAAGTCCCAAAGTACAAGGAGACAGACACAACAGAGGCAGGACAGATGTCTCCCCTCTCTTCCTCCTTGGGGAGGGCAAGTTTGAACACATCCAGATGGTAGACACAGTCAGCGATCGACAGACTCAAGCTGCACTTCCCATGAAATTTTTCAGTGAAATTGCAAAGAATAAGAGCATCGTACCCTGACACTTAAAGATAGAAAGCAGAGACCTGAGATTCTAGAGGACACCACTTAGATGCAGAGATACCACGAAGATTCAAGAACCACATCTCTGTCTCCCCGACCTCCTCACAACATCAGTTCTTAAAAATCCAGCACAGAACCATCCACCCAGATGTCATGTTGGAGAGAGCATGGAAGATGAGACAGCTGAGAGACTGAGAATTTTATTTACCTGCGGGAACTGTTTAAATGCTTTCATTGGTCCAAGTATTGCAGATTTTACTAATCTAAACTTCAGTTTGCTTCTTTAAAATTGCCACTACTCAGGAGATGGGGACTTAGGAGCGAAAGCAGGTAACATAGGTAAAACATCTCTTTCCACCGACAGCTGAGCACAGTGGAAGTACACGGGCATGTGTATGAGGTTCAGGAGATGTCTTTTATGTATGCTTAATTTATTTAAAATCAAGAATGGTTGATGAATTTAATGCCTTTTCAGCATATAACCAGATGATTTTATTTTTGTGTGTTTTAGCTAATAACACAGTGAGTCATATCACAGGTTTCTCAGCCATCCGAACCGTTCTCGCATGACGTCCTAACACATCTGACACTTGCCCTCCTGCAGAACCCATTCCACCTCCCTCCTGGACACCGGATGATTAGCAGTGGAGGTCACAGCATGGGCACCGTGAAGACTGTCCTGCTGAGAGATAAAAGGAATTATCTATTTGGGGAGTTTCAGGACATGGTTCATGTGTCCTGGCAGACACGGAGATCATGTGACCTGAGCAATTGTACACTGCAAAAAGGGGAATATCCAGATATTTCAAGGCTGTGGGAGACAGGATCTGAGCTAACTTCGATACCAAGAAACCCGGACTGTCATTGCGGCCCCTCATGAGAGTGAGGACATATAGAACCTCCCCTTTAATGTTAGTGTTAAGGCCCAGGTCCATCTCAAAGTGCAGTCTAATAGGTAAGTGGACCTGCCATGGTCACGACCCTGTGCCCGAGAATGTCAGGACACATATGAAGTGAGGTGGGCGGACCTCCCTGGATAGTCCAAGTGACCTTGATGCATCTATTTAATTTGCAATCTGTAAGGCTTATTCTATTTTAGTGACTGTGGCTCACACTCTGACGACTATAACCCATCTGAAATCCTTTTCTCCTGAGAATGCCTGAATTTCGAGGCAGATCTTAGAAGACAACTCTTCCTGTCTCAGGATGCAGTCCCTCCCTCTGACTGCAGGCCCATGGCCAGTGCAAGGAGTAAGAAAATAATTACAGGAGAGGAAACAGCAGGGGCGGAAAGGAGATCAGCAGCACTCACAGGGCGGAATTAATTTTTGTATCACGGCCAATGTGCCCAAGGCCCTGGTGGGCACAAATGCAGTTAAACAGAGAAGGTCATCAGGAAGATGTGTCTGAATGATAGAGAAACTTGAGTCTACAGAGAAGTCCAGAACCCTGGCATGCAGATGTGCTAGATTCATGCGTGTATGGTCTCTTGTCTGTTGGGTCCAGGACCCTTATCTGTGAGTCTTCCTTAGAGTCCTGGCCCCAAGAACAGTGTATCTCAAAGTGTGGTCCCCGGACAACCTGTGTCAGAGATGCCTAGAAGGCTCTTAACTAAAAAGTACAGGTTCTGGGAAACACTCACCATAAGGAGTCTGAATCCTGGATGAAGGCTGAAACTGCATTTTTAAATAGCCTCCACAGCTGACTCTTATTCACGCTGGTTTTTAGAACTAATGGTAGAAATGTCCTAATGGTGGAGATGGAGGGACTGTCCCCTGCCTGACACAGGAAGGTGTTCTCAAAGAGGCTCATGGGCTCCCTCACAGCACACCAAACCCTTCATGTCTCTCACGTCACCCCTGGGCGCTGCTGCGCTCACAGGTCCTCACATTTCTCCATGAGAATCCCACAATTACAAGTCAAGCCCGCCATTCCTCTGGCTTCCTGTGGCCTCAGGCAACAAGGAGTTGTGGACTAAATAAAGAGACTTCAGCTTGCCCTACTGTACCAGGGACCTCATCTATTAAGAATTCTGTAGACTTAAGAAAGCCTGTCCCTTACCTTGAAGCATAAACCTGTTCTCATTTATATTCTGCCAGTAGTGTGAAGGTTTTGTTCTGCACATTAATAAATTTTGTTATTTGATATTCGATCTGCCTTTTATGTGTGGAATAAAGTAGGAATCATGATGTGGATTTCTCCCCCTAATTATTGAGTAATCCGTTATTACCCCCTGGTCCACACCACCTTCATGACGGTTAAGTTTCCATGGGCTCACACAGCCTTCCTGCTCTCTCTTCTTTTCCCCTGGTCATGTTGGCGTGTACTTCTGCCAGTTTCTCTAAGGACACGGCCACTAATGGAGTCACTGTGCATGCACAGGGTAAACTTTACAAGTGGGACTGAGTCTCTAGCTTGAGTATTCCTGTGCCAGAAGCACAATATTTTAATTGTTATAGCTTCATTATAATTCTTAGCATTTGATGAACAAATTTCCTTGCTTAGATTTTTCCCCAATCTTCCTTGGCTTTTTTTTTTTTTTACTAAATTTTACTAAAGAGTAAACCCTCTCTCTACATATATTATTTATAACTATGAACCATGAACTATGGTGGAAATGCATTGTGTACATTACAAAACATACAAAAAAATTAACAAAGGTTGGGGGTGGCAGGAGTGGAGAGATGTTGGTCAATGGGTACAGACTTGGAGTTATGTGATGAAAAATTTCCGGAGACTTAATGTGCACATGGTGACTCTATTTAATAATAATAACGTATTGTACACTAGAAACTTGCTGAGATGGTGGCTCTTAAGTCTTTTCACCACACACGCAAAGGTAACCATGTCAGGTGATGGATGTGCTGACTTGCTTGCTATGGAAATCATTTTATAATGTATACCTGTATCAAAAGATCATGTTGCAAACCTTGAATATATGATTTTTATTTATCTATTAGACCTCAATAAAACTAAAAAGGGTTACTAATTCTAATAAAAGGCAAATGATTTTTTTTAGAAAACATTTATTCAACAAATAGTGTTGCAAGGATGTAAACTGGAACTCAAAGAAAGAAAATTGTATCCACAGTCCTGTCATCGAAATGCATCAGTGGCTTTCCTGTTTTTGGTTTTTCAGGTTTGTCCATTTCACTAATAATTGTCACATGTATACCCATAACTAAAATGATGAAGTCACCTTAGGTTAGTTCCCAGATTCAGGATGGCTACAAGAGCACTGTACCGGGTCACATAAAGCACACAAGAGACTCAGGGGTTACAGGAAAGGTCCAGGCTCAGTAGCTGGCTGAGTCCAAGTCTGCTCTGCCCCTGTGCTGCTGCACTGCTGGCTGAGGGTTGGTCCCCACGAGGTTTCCAACAGCAGCAGCAGCAGCAGCAACAGTGGCAGCATATGACAGGAGACAGGGGAAGTGCCACTCCCACACCCGGCACCTGCCTTCTCCTTTCCTGAGACCAGGGGTCTGCACCTAAACCCTCCAAACTTCACCTGAGAGCAGATAGGGCAAGCCTCAGCTACTCCTTGACTGTGTCGTGACCATGAGTTTTCCCTATTATTGTCTTAAAAGTGGGTCTAATTTAGACAAATATAACCTTTAAATGTCATTTGGAGAAGAGCACAGATGCAGGTTTGGGGAAGACTCTATTAAGGTCTTGTGCCAGTAGTTGTCAAGACTTTAATGAGTAATAATTGAGTAGAAATGGTCACGATAATAATTGAGGGGAACACAGTTTTGAATGCTGACAATGGAAAATAAAATTTATTTTTATAATACAATATATGGTTATGGACCCCTCAACCAAAGTAACATTTTCTTATTGCTAAAAATCTGGAAAATAGAGAAAAATAGAAAGCAATTTGCCCGTTTTCCCAGCACCCCACTGCTCACTGTGTGCACTGCAGGTCTTGCCACCTGTCCTTTTTCTATGCAGACCTGGCCATGGCTGTCACTTTCTTTACCACTTGCGTTCACCACAGATGGGCTGGAAGTCTACAGAAGGAATGAATGACAGCCCCAGGACACCCCTCTGTCACAGTATCCTATTAGATTTACATAGACACCATCTCACCAACTCAGCACAACCCAAAGGCCTGCCTCTGGGGACACTGGGGTTAATAATACTGATCCCACAGGGTGATTTTCAGGATTTAATAAAGCAATGGCCATGAACCAATTCATGCAGGGCTAGAGTGCAGCAGGTGTCCGTCCAGTGACGGCTGTGATGGCGGTCACTCCTCACTTTCTTTAAGCCCCTCTCAGGACTGAGCCACCTGTCACCCCTTCACCTGGTGGTCAGATTTCTGTCTGTCCTCCCCCTGGGGCCCTTCCTCCCGTCCCCACTCCTCTCCGCAGTTACCTCCTTGCAGCAGCAGGGAGGCACCTGCTCGGGCCCTGCCTGGCGTCTCCCACCCACGAAGGTGTGGCTCAGCCCGGCTCCTGTCCCCTGCTCAGGACGCAGAGCCAGGCCGGGCCGCTCTGCCCTCCTCTGGGCCCCCCTGTTTCCAGGTAAGTCTCCCACCGCCTCCCCGGGTCCCAGGGGCTTGGGGTCCCCCCCGCGTCACCGCAGTGTCCCTCGCAGGGGACCAGTCGCTCGTGAGGCTGGAGCAGCCGGCCCATAGTCGTGGGGCGCCGGGGCAGCCTGTGGTCCTGCGGGTCCTGCGGGTCCTGCGGTGCTCGGTGCACACCAGGGTCAGCTCCTCCCACGGGGACCGGCGGCAGGAGGCCCAGGCCCCGAGAGGCTCCTCCTGCTGCTCATGTTCCAGTCGGACGTGCGGCGGGACTCGGTGCTGAAAGCGGATAAAATCACAGCCACGAAGGCCACGGATGGCAGCAGCTGTGCCCTGCCGGTGCCGGTGCACGGGGCGCGCGACGCAGGGGTCACTGCTGCGCCCCTGAGACCCGCACGGCTGCCCCGGCGCCTGCACAAGGACCTCGCTCTCCGGTCGTCCAGGCCTGGGACATCTGCTCTGACTCCCGGTCCCTCGGGTTTCCCTGGGGGTGAAGGCAAAAAAGCCCTGTGCCCTGTCCCTCTGTGTCCCAGCGCTCCCACCGAGATGAGGGACGAGGCTGAAGAGGGGCCGCCTCCCAGCCCAAGCCCACCCAGCGAGCCACCTCCTGGGAAGGGACGTGTTGAAAGATTCTCCGCTTCAGCATCTCGGAAGCACTTGGAGATGGTCTGTGCTGCTCAGTCCACGTGCCACGAGCCACATGTGGCTGCTGAGCATTGAAAGGCAGGTAGTCAGTGGTCTAACCTGAGGTGGGCTGGGTGTCTGAAATACAAACTGTATTTAGAAGACAGTACAGAAAAGTAAAATAACTCAATAACTTTTACATTGATTGAACGTTGAAATGATTATATTTTGGATATCTTGGACTGAAAAATACAGTAGTATTAAGAACGAATTTTACCTGTTTCACTTTACATTTTTTGTGCAGCAACTAGCAAATTTTAAATTTGTGGCTCACATTTGTTTCTATTGAATAGTGCAGTTAGAGACTGATCATGTAAGGATCTGACCATCTCCCCTGGAGAATGCACAGATAAAATAGTTCACACAAAAAATTCTAGTGTGAAGGACTCTCTGGAGATTTACCACAAAATTGTTGAAAAGCTGAGACTGGCAGCCACTCCGTTTTCAGCTTCCATGTTCCTGCCCCAGGGCGGTTGTCATTCTGCTGTAGAATTAACACTTAGAAGCCAGGAAAACCACAGTGTCCCTCCTCAGCGCCCTCATGCACTGGCAGGGCTGGCACAGGAGCTGGTGTTAGTAGATATCCGTCATGCAGGTGATAGAGTACACCTGGAGGAGACATGGGGCCCCTTGCCTTCTACTTCCTTCTGCACACTCCCCCGGTGTGGGATTTGGGGGAATCCCACCTTCCCTGAACTTCATTCCCTCATCTGACCAAATGGCTGCTAAATTATGTAACTACGATTTCTGTATTAAAACAAAGTCATACAAATAAGATATCACTATGTTTGTTACCTTCCTATATAATAATCAATTGTTTAATAGAAAAAGAAATGAGAGAGAAAAAAAAACCGAAAACCTGTATTGTTGAATCTTCAGCAGCAAAGAAGAAATCCGTCTGCTGCTTTCTGCATGAAAGGAAAAAAGCAAAACAAAACAAAACTTTTGAAGTCCCTTTTCAAGTGAAGACTCAGAGTTTATATATGACTTGTTACCATCAATAAAGATAATTAGTGAATGGAAATCCAAATGATTCTCAAGGAAATCAGTCCCTCGGGGTCCCTAACTCAGTGTGGTCCCTCGACTTCTGTTCTGGTGACTAGAGATTTATGATTGACAGGCCCTGCTTCTGAAAGAGCCCAACATCCCAGCTCCACTGCAGGCCAAAGTCAAGGCCAAGACCTCCCAGCATGTGTGAGAAGGGGCGGGGAGGAGGGACTCAGACTGACTTTCCTTCTGATTTTGAGTTGTTCCTCCATTTTGTCTTCCCCACTGTGCTGATAAACCAAGTGACCCCAGAGAGGAGTGAACTCTGTAAACTGGTGATTACGGGGCCACAGGAGGAGCAAGTTTCTCACTCACCTCCCTAAGGATCAGCCCCTTTCACCTTCTGCAGGAGGGGCCTGTGCCCCTGTGAACCTTCACGCCACCTAAACCTCCTTCCTCCCCTCCCACTGAGTCCTACTGTGCTCTTCCTGAGCTCTGTGACCTGCAGGGAAGTCTTAGCTCCTCCAGCCATCAGTTTTCTCATCTCCAAAACAGAGGGAATAACAGTGCCCAAAATGTCTCTCCCTATGAATTGTACCACGTGATTTCAGTTTCAGCCTCTGGCGTAACAGGCAAGCTCTTTCCTGCATAAAATCCCTCAGGGAAATATTTATAGACCTAGAGTACGTCTTTCTAGAGCGATCGCACCTTCAGGGTAGTCATCACCTGGCTCTGAAACTTTTATTTCTAACAAATAATCCAAGTACTTTCACTCTCATCGCCACTCACTTTGGGGAGACTCCCAGCTAGCTTGTCTCTAAATGAGGGTTCCACATGGCAGGAGCATGGCCGGTGCGTGTCTGCTGGTGCATGGGCAGGTGCCCGGTGGAGATGCTTCTGAGGGCTTGCTGTGTGTTGGTCCCTGCCCCAAACTCTACCTGGCCTAACTATTTATCCTTCAGAAACTCCCAATAGAAAGGTCCTGATTTTATTCTCATTGGATACATGAGAAATTGGAAGCAGAGAGAGCTTTTCAAAGAGCACAGGCTTTGCAGCCAGATGGAATTAATCTCAAATCTGTCACCGACAGGCCTTGAGCCATTTACTTACCTGCTTTGAGGAAGGCCCCATAGGGATTATACTAAATTAATGGAGTTAAATATGATAGTGGCTGCAAAGTGCTTGGCACATTGAAGGCATTTAGTAAATGTCCATTACTTTGTAGCTCTTTTTAAAAATTATATTTTAAGTGGTGATGTTTCTTTGACATCAGAGCAAAGAGAAATACTTCAACGGCTATTCATCTGCTCATTCCTTCACTCTTTCATCTGTTTAACAAACACCACAAGACCTGGTCTCACCCCTGGACAGTTTCAGGAGGTAGCAGGAGGCTGGGGCAGGCGTAGGCGAGGGGAGGGGAGGCATTAGGTGGTCCTAGCTGCAAGCAGTGGGGTCCTCCCCTGTCCTGTCCTCCCAGGCGAGTGAAGCTGCCTGGAGCAGATAGTGCCTGAGCTGAGCCCCAAGGGAGTCGGCAGGGAAAAGTGGATACGCCACGGTCCAGACAGAGAATGCTGCAGGTCAGCCTAGGAGTGGGTCACGGGATTCTAAGGAGGGACTGGCTGAAGACGGAGGGGGTGGTGACCACATCACAGAGCGCCTCATGTCCGAGGAGCTCTGGGCTTTATTCTCAGATGCAGGGCCGAGCAGGTGAAGAGCTCAGAGCAGTGACTGCATTAGATCAGTGCCCTTGTCACCAGGTGGGACTGGAGGCCCAGGGAAGACTGCTATGGGGACAGGTGAGCAAGGACTATGGAGAGGGAATCTGCAGAAAATGGAGTGGGACGAGTTGGAGGGAGAACAGAGGCAGTGCTCAGGTGCCAGGCCTGGGCAGTGTCGTTCACTGGGACAGGAAGAAGAGCTGGGTTGAAGGAGGAAATGAGCTCCCTCTGGCTGTGCACGATTCTGCTTGTGTTCCTGTGTTAGATGTGCTTGAAGACATTGGGTGTCAGCAGGTTATGAGCATCAGGTGATGGGTGTAGGGGGTAGGGGGAGCAGGTGGACATGTGACGTCCCCATCATCCTTTCCCCCATCCCCCAGGACTATTAAAGCCAAGAATGGGGAAGAGACCACTCAGTGCAGGTAAAGTGAGAAGGTCCTGTGTTAGATGTGCTTGAAGACATTGGGTGTCAGCAGGTTATGAGCATCAGGTGATGGGTATAGGGGGTAGGGGGAGCAGGTGGACATGTGATGTCCCCATCATCCTTTCCCCCACCCCCCAGGACTATTAAAGCCAAGAATGGGGAAGAGACCACTCAGTGCAGGTAAAGTGAGAAGAGAAACCTGGAAGTCAACTTTTAATGGGTAGAGTGGGGAAGGGCAGGCTGTGATAATAACCTAGGGCAGGTTAAATGTCTTGGGTTAGAGAAAGAAAAACAGACAAGAGAAAATTCAGTAATCCGTTAAGAGGAAACACTGTTTCAGAGAGGAGAAGCTGGGGTTTGGTAGAGGACTCCAAAATGAGGAGGGTATACAGAAGATTAGGAACCAGCAAAGGGGAGGGAGAAAGAACAGGCAGTCAGGAGGAAAATCAGGAAACCAAGTCCTGCCGTGTTCCTGTTAGACAACTCCCTATGGTCAGGTGCTCCATCATCGCACCTTTATTCCCGAAGAACTTAGCATAGTGCCTCGTACATAGAGGGAGCTTGATGAATATTGTTTGGGTAAATGAGGCATGTCAGAGTTCTGAGGTGGCCATCTGTACTCGTGGTCAGGTCTTAGGTACTGACCTTGTGTGGCTGTCTTCATGTGGAGTGCATGTGCTAACAGGTGGTGAGGACGCCCCTCCCAGTGAGGCAAGGCGGCCGTGTGGGGAGGCCTGGTTCACTCCCACCCGTGGGGAGCCTGGCCTGAAGCTCTTCTCAGCTGTGACTGCAGCTGCCCTGCGGGAGGCCACACTTCATGCAGACATGCTGCAGCTGTTCCGAGCAGCGACTCTGGCAGTCCTTGGGGCTTGTAAGTTGTTCTGCCCCAATCGCTTTGGATTGATATTCTCTAATATATATACTTCTTTTAGAAATTTCAAGGTTTTGGTCTATTTACTGTTCCCCACCCCTTTTCTTTCCCCAGTGTGTGTGTATGGCGCAGGACACCTGGAGCAACCTCAGGCTTCCAGTACGAAAACACGGTCAAAAACAGCCCGCCTGGAATGCGTGGTGTCTGGAGTAACAATTTCTGCAACATCCATTCACTGGTATCAAGAGAGACCTGATCAAGCCATGCAGCGCTTGGCATACGTGTCATCTGACAATGCTGTCAAAATAGAATCAGGCATTATGCCAGGCAAATATGAGGTAGACAAGATATCCGAAACTTCTACATCGACCCTCACCATTCACAACGTAGAGGAACAAGACTCAGCCACCTACTACTGTGCTCTCTGGGATGTGCACAGTAGCAGACAATGAGCAGCATCTCATTCAATAAATGTGCCTTGGTGCTGCGCTCGTTATTATGGGTCAGGAAACCACAGTCACCACAGTGTGCTTTTATACCATTTTCTAGATAAAAGCTCGTGTTGGAAGAGGGGGCTTTATACACGTATGTACCCATGATCAGCCTCATCTTTTCAGGGATCTGCTTTCTCACCAGTAGCTTTTCTTTTTCTTTTTTTCTTTTTTTCTTTTTTGTCTTTTTTACTGACCGGTAACGGGATCGCAACGCTCGGTGTTGTGCCCCTACGGGGACCGGCAATGGGATCGCAACCCTTGGTGTTGCGCCCGCACCACGCTCAGCCAGTGAGAGGGAACCGTTCTCCACATGGGATCCGAACCCTCGGCGGGAGTGCCGCAGCGCTCCCAAGCGGCGCACTCTCCAGTGCGCCACCAGGCCGGCCCCTCACCAGTAGCTTTTCTAAGCCACTCATATTTAGTCACATAGGCCAACTTTTATTTTCTGCCAAGATATATACACATTCTTGTGACTTTTTTTGTGCTGGTCAGTTTACATCACATCAGTTTTCTCTGATCCACCTATCTCCCTTGATTTAAAAAAATGGATATTAGATGAAATTATATGCATTTTCCTAGAGGCTAAAATGTAACAAGCATGGCATGATGTAGGCTCAGGCCGGGCAGACCACAATGACAAATAATCACGTGCATACCTTGGAGTGGTGATACTTGATTTTGCATAAAACTTATAAACATTTCTGCTAATTGAATCCAAGTCCGAGTCTACTTTGGACTCGGGTGTCAGGAGTAGTTTATTTTCAGTCTGAAGATTGCACTGACCCGACGGTCAGTCTGGGATTGACCTCTCTGAGCTGGCAGCAGGGTGCACACAGAGGTGGCCAAGCTCCTCTGCTCTGTCACGGCTAAGGCTGCCTCTGCTGAGCACTGCTGCTTCTGGGTGGCTGTTCACCCCTAGAATGACAGTCCTCCACTTAAATACGCCTCTCAGCCATAAATTTCTCATGATTCCTGTTCCATCTCTCTCATCTCAGGTTTACAATTTGTTATTATTGTTGTTGTTTTCATTTCTTTGCCTTGGAAACTTCTTTGAAGTATGATCTTGCATATATAAAACAAATAGAAGTAGATTTGCACTGTGAAGCAGCAGAGGGACAAATGATTCTTAGCCTTGTCTTCTCAAATAGCTCTGATGCTTTCTGATTCTTCAGTTGCTCAGTAATTATCTAGTTCTGCATAAGCCATAGGAAGTGGCTAAGAGCCAGGCCTCTCATATCAGAGAGACCCAGGTCTGACTTGGGCTGTCCCACTTATGAGCCATGTGGCAAAGCCATTAGCTTCTGCAGCCCCACCTCCTCACCCGGAAAGCACAGGTCCAGCTGTCACCTCACGGGTCACTGTGAGAGCTCCTAGAGGATGCACGGCCAGGATTTGGCCCAGTGCTTGGCGTATTGTGAGAGCCCAGAAAGTGTTAGCTGATAAAAAACAAAACTCCACAAAACAAGCAAAATAACAACTAGTACACCCTCCCCCCACCACACACCACTTTGTATATCCGGGGATTAGCACCACATCTGTCCAAGTGTGGCTGACTGTTACAGTTTATAGAGAGATAAGCCAACTATAGAGAAACTCTCACAAGAAGTCACCCAAGGTAATTTAAATCTGTTTCCAATCATGGGTCTGCGGGACCTTCGACTTCCGCACAGCCGGGGAGGACAGGGGCCTTTTGCATGGAGCAAACAACTATTACTGGGGAAGATAAGTCCCTGTGTGGAGGGTTTTCTCCTCCTGCTCTTCTGCTCTTGGCTAAGGTGGGCTTCACCAGGGGCATTTCAGCCACACCAAAGGCAAACAAGCCTTGTCTTGATTTGCCAATTAAGTAGTTTCAATTTCTGATTCACAGAAACACTGAAAGTCTATTATTACAATGTACAGTACTGAATACAGTAGGGGCTCATTTAATGTCTGCTGAATTGAGATTGACATTCTGACTATTACTGAGGTGCTCCCATCACCTATGGGCAGGGGATCTTTTGCAGATGGATGCCCTAAATATCCTGACGATTTCAACTCAACTTATTTTCTTTCACATCTGAGGTGTGTGAAACACGATGACTCTGAATAATAGAACCAGTGTTATGTGATCCAATTAACGCTGAACAAGTTCTAGTAAAATCTTCAATATCAATATTATCATGCAACCTATCATCTATTACCCAACTCCACACACACACTAGTACTGTGGGAAAAGTGATGTCTGTGACGTAGGAGGCATCGTACAAAAATCATGAATGCAGAAATTGCTAGACCCACCTCAAAATCCAGGTTGCCTGTTTTGTCTTGGGTGCTCTTTGCTTTCTGTGCCATGAGTGGGATCAGGAGAGGCAGCCTTGGGAAGAGGAGAGGGCACAGGCTTCTGCGAAGCGGTCATTTCCAGGCACTGGGATCATGAATATATTTTTCTATGTCATTTCTGTACTTTTTAAATTGTCTAATAGAAAACACTTGATACTTTTGAATTTTATTTTAAAATTTACTTTTAAAAAGAATTCACGTGCTTTATAATATTATGAATATGTCTACATTACTGAGCACTTAAGGATAACACCAAAATCTGTTCGTTAGAAAGGCCTGTAATTGGCTCTGCTTGACCACCTTTACTATTTTTCTCGAACAACTTTTGCTTCCTTTGAAAAACAAAATCCTGTTTTTCTCCTGATTCCTATGGATTCAGCATGCTAAATTAAAGAAAGTGTTAATGCTCTGGTTGCTCAAGTTAGCTCACTGGCCTTGTGTGTCTTCCTGGGGTACTAGGATTTTCAAGCCTGTGGCTCCAGGGATCTAGGGAAAAAAAAGAAGTAAATTCCTGCAGTGGGTTAATTGGTATAGAAGAGGACGGACACACCCACTTCCACCTCTTGGATCCTGGACGTGAATCTTCTGGCGATAGGGCAGGTGGTGCTGTGTATTGTCCACTGGGGAAGGACGGAGCAGACTCAAGGCCACCTGGCAGGGGGGTGACCCTGACTCACTTTCCTCTCTCTTCACAGCCTCCTGCTGATGCTTCTGTTGGCTGCTCAGACAACACCAGGGGGATAAGGAGGAACATTCATGCCACCCTTGGGGGCCAGACTCCCAAGGCAGAGAGAGATGGAGGGTGGATCTGGACAAGCAAAAGGAGGAAATGGAGCAGACAGTCAAGTAAGTAGGTTGTGTTTGCCCCCAAATAAGTAAAACTAGCTGAGGAACAAGATGATTTTATCTCATTTGTTTCATTTCACTTTCCACAAAACCACCTAGATCCCATCTCCAACGGAACAGGATATGTGGCTGTTTCTTCAGTAACAAAACAGGAAACTGGACAAGTCTTGAGAGATGATCACTAACTTCTACACTTTTCTAGTGGATGGTTTAATAGAAAGGAGCTTGTAGATTGCTCGTAATGCTTTTTTGTTCATGGGTTAAGTGAAGGATTCTCAGCTATTTGTTGATTCAAATAAATCACCAATACATAAGTAGCGGAACAGGATATGTGGCTGTTTCTTCAGTAACAAAACAGGAAACTGGACAAGTCTTGAGAGATGATCACTAAGTTCTACACTTTTCTAGTGGATGGTTTAATAGAAAGGAGCTTGTAGATTGCTCGTAATGCTTTTTTGTTCTTGGGTTAAGTGAAGGATTCTCAGCTATTTGTTGATTCAAATAAATCACCAATACATAAGTAGATTATAAAATAAATACCATAAAAGAGATCTACCCTTGGATAAATGATTATAGTGCTTTGTGAACCAATATTTTGATTTATCCGGTATCGTGTTAATGTTCTTTAAAACAATAAGTGTAAAGTAGTGAAACAATCGCAACTCCTGTGTAAGGATTGAGAATAGAGAGATGCCTGCACAGCTCTGTCAACCAAAACTTATCCTCAACACAGTTGTTGTAATCTGTCTCTTCTTTAGATCCTTAATGCACTTTCTTACACTTTTGACTCAATATTTAGCTATTTCAATCACATGCTGATCGTGAGTATTCTACCGTCGACCTGTTGTCTTTATCTTTTTTAACTTATGAATTGAAAGTTAAAAAGTAATTACCTCATATCCATAGACATATTCTGAGAGTGGCAGAACTAGAATTTGCAGTCCATCGTCACCAGATTTCTTGGATCCTCCTTATATTTTTCGCTTAGCCAAAGAAAAGGAAAGAAATTAATTAGTTTTTATGTACAGAGTTGGTTATACAGGGTATTCTCTCAAGGATACCAGTTCTATATAAAAATAATGTAGTAAGCATTCCGATGAGTGTGGTAACAGCACGCCATCATCTGCTGAGTGCTCCGTATGTGCTGGGCACTCTGTTAAGCATGGTATATACTTTATATCATTTAATCCTAATGACAATACTGGAGATAGCTATTATTACTATATCTCAATCTTATAGATATTTTATACATTCAAATTGGAGACTTTGATAAATTAAGTGACTTGTTAGTAAGCAGCGAGGCTGGGATTTGAATTCAGGTCTTTCTGATTACAAAATCTATTTCCTTGATCCCAGAGTGATGAGCAAAACATGCAAAAACTTTTCAATGGAGACACGTTGGGGTGAAACAGAGAGAGAATTCAGTTCATGATTAGTGCTTTTACCTGCAACGCTGAGCTCCATTCCCCAGGGCCACATGAAGTTATTTAAATTGATACTTGCAGTGTTCATTTAGAGACAATCTACAGATAAATTTTTGCAAAGAATCCTATTATGCAATCAACTTTTTTCTGACTTGTGGGTTCTAATAATTCTTTTGAACAAGGAAAAAAGGCATAACAAAATCCGTGGTTTACTGAGCAACAGAAAGGCATCAAGAGAGACCACAAAGTTATGCCCCTTGACTGTCCCTTTGGCGCTGCACCTCCCCCAGCCTCCATCTGCTGGGGAGCCCAGCAATGTGTCAAACCCTGAACTTCATGTAGCGCTTCTGACTTAGGTATTTTCTAAGATGAGAAAACTGGGATTCGGAGAGACTCTGTAGCATCTAAGATCATGCAGGCATCACTAGCAGCAGAGAAGGGATTTAAAGTCAAGTATGACTGTCATTAAAAATGACCCTTTTCCTAGCACCCCACACTGACCTAGCAAGAATTGAATTAAAGGACAAAGGAGAGAAGAGTGGGTCCGACTTCTCTGCACATTCATGAGGATTCAGAATGTGTTCCCACAAATGTTCCCAAGTAGGAAATGTGGTCCTTTAATGAAAAGAGCTGAAAGAGACAGAATTCCAATGTATTGGATGAAATATAATCAAGCAATCCAAGAGCCTGAGTATTTGGTCGACTAATGATAGAAACAGCACCATGTTGGTCACTAAGAACTAAACTAGTGACTCCTTGATTTCCTAACATATGCAAGTGCTCTGCAAAGGCAGAAATTAATGGGTCATCGAGAAGGCTTCATGGGGCCAGAAGATTTAAGTAGAAGTTTTGCAAGATAAGAAAAGGAGAAAGTCCACTTCTGCTACACACGGCCTGGCTGAAGCAGGGGAAGGATTAGTTAAAGAGGTTTGTTATCAAGTTTTCTAGTGCCGAAAGGACACATCCTGGGAAAACAGCACCCAAATATTCACATATGTTGTTGTTTACAGATCTTTACTATTTTTTGAATCAGACTCTTTACTTAATTTTCGCCACCTCTGGAGTACAGGACATTTGCAGCCAGTTCCCTCCTTGCCCATGTTTGCTGCCGGGTGGGGTGTGGGGGTCTCTCTCGGGAAGGGGATGGATGTGGCCACCCCACAGTGCCTTCCAGGAGTGCAACGCTGAGGACCCTCCTGTGCCTACACTGGGGTGTTCTTCTGTCTGGAGGTACTGTGGACGTCATTAAGTGAAAGAACTAAGATCATATAAGGAGCACACCCCAAGTCCAAAATCAGGTCTCCCCACAGTAGCTCTGTACTCCGCCTACTTCAACAGGAGGAAGGGTCGAGAGGACGGAGGTGAAGGCTGTGGGTGCACCGAGCTCCCCGCTATGCCAGGTGTTGTCTTGTGCACCTTCCTTAAACCGACGATGCAAGATACGGGTTTTTATTTTGTTTTCATAATTGAGGGCACTGAGTGTCAGACAGCAGCAAGTAGAGCGAATGACAGGCAGACTTGGAATTAAAGCAGGACTGAGTGATTTCATGCCCTCTGCTATAGCACACTAGGTGGCCTTGGGACTAAAGAAATAGGTTTGATTCTCAGCTCTACCGTGCACTAGCTGAGAGGCCCTACATCCACCCTCACCCCTCTGAAGCTCCCTTCCTGCCTCCAAATATCATTGATTGCCTCAAATGAGCCAATGTATGTAAAAGTGTTTTTGAAATTGTAAACACCATTGCAAAGTATGAAGTTACAGTTTCATTTTAGCCTCTTTCATTTGTTCCAGTAAGACCTCTTAATATGAATTATCTCCTAACGATAACCAGTATTTGCTGAGCACTCACTGCAGGGAAGGCATCTTGCTTGAGCAGTAAAGGAATTTAACAGTCACTAAAACACGTGCCTGAGGTAGCAAAAATGACACTTAGCAGAGGATATATGAAAGTAACAGGTCACAACTGGGCAGGGGAGCCTGCAGCGCTACGTGCTAAGTGAGCGACAGGGTCATTGGTTGTTCTATCCACTCCAATTTCTCAAGGAAAGAGGCCGTGGCAAAGAGGGTTAAATGATATTGCTCACGGGTGAGTAGGAGGCTCACATGCTGGGTGTCTAGTGGATGTTTCATCTTGTCTCAATCTTGGTTGAGACCTAAAGCTCAGGACAATAGGAAAAAGTTGTACCTGCATCCTAAAGAAAGTGGCTGAACCAGTGATTCTCAGCGGGAGGCAACCTCCTATCCAAGGAGATATTATTGGTTGTCACAACAGAGTGAGTGTGCTACTGGCATCTCATGATGATAGGCCAGTGATGCTGCAAGGCATCCCACTATGCACCCAACAGATCCCGACCCCCATAATGGAGAAATACTCAGCTCAAAATGCAATAATGCCACTAATGCAGAGGTTGAGAAACTCTGTGCTAGCGACATTTCTCAAAGACTTGCTAAGAGGTGGACATGGATAACTCCAACCTTTGGCTCATGAGCTATGTTTAGCCTGGATACAAGAGGAGCCTAGAGAATCCCTGGAGACACTAATTCTGCAAAGACTTTCTCTACAAAGCACTGTTGGGAGTGCCCTGGCAGCCCCCCTACACTCCCAGTGAGGAGGTCAGGAGGCAAGATCTCCCATCACCACACCAAAAGGAACTCCCCAGGTCCTGCAGCTACCATGGGTCCAGAGCCCTGTGTGAAGGGGCACAGAAGTGTTTGACCTGGGTCATGAGGGTTTGGTGGGCAGAGAGAGAGTGGGAACTCTCATTTTAAGTCAAAAGATGACTTCAGGTCATAGCAGACTTTGTAACGTGACAAACTCTCCCCTCAAATCCGTTAAATAATTTTTATGAAATAATAATTAAGAATGCTCCTAAAAGTTTCTAAGAACCGTAAGGTAACAAGGTGTTAATAACTTTTATTTTGGCAAATGGACTGATGATTTTGGCATCATGTGTATATGAATAAAGCCCCCAAGTGTTCCTGACTGATTAGCAACCTCAGAAATGGCGCACTTGGACGCCGGGCCTTGAGACACACTTTACCCTGCTGAACTCTCTGAGGCACCCCTCTGATCCTGGCCTGGCACCTCTGTTCCAGGTTCCCTGTCATCAGCATTCTTGGGCACACAGCCTGGGCGATGGATGTCGCAGCTGCAAATTCTCACCTGCTCTTCACTCTGGGAATGTGAGCCTGGTCCCCCGTTTCTCAGATTGTTTGAGGGATTTTTTTTTTAATTTAATTTTTTTTTTTATTTTGTCAATATACAATGTAGTTAGTTATTGTGTCCCATCACCAAAACCTCCCTCCCTCCTCCCTCTCCGCCCTCCCACCCAGATGTGTCCCCTCCATTTTCTCGTTGTAAGAGCTTCAAAAAAAAAAAAAAAAAAGTTGAGGTTTTTAAATCTTCCCCCCCCCCCCCCCCCGGTTTTTTTTTTTTTTTTTTTTTGTTGTTGATGTTGCTGTTGTTGCTGTTTGTTTGTTTTTGTGTGAGTGTGTGTGAGAGTGTGTGTGT